>NW_020624376.1:4116123-4116298 GCF_003573695.1 Papaver somniferum | reverse complement strand
ATTCCATCAAACGTGACATGTGCAAAACAGTTTAGGCTCACAGCAAAATGGAGATGTCAATCTAGCTATCGAAGGCACAATCCTAGCACTGATAACAAATAAGGACATGTGATAAGAGTGTAAAGTGTATCTACACATGTGTAAAGAAAGATCTGAAGTCATGACTACTAATCAC
>NW_020624376.1:4111091-4115916 GCF_003573695.1 Papaver somniferum | reverse complement strand
TTTTTTTTTTTTTTTTTTTTTTTTTTTTTTTTTTTTTTTTTTTTTTAAGAAACTGATACATTTTTTGATACAAGTACAAAAGGAAACAAAAATTACATGACACATTGCAAGAGGTAGCCCTTTTTGATGCACCCAGTTAAATTCGATGGTTGTCTTTCTTAATGTAACCTCCATCTTCTATCCCAACCAACCAAAGAACAAGCTAGTCCAGTTTCGTTCAGTATTCTAAAGTGATTGGCAATCGTAACTTCCTATCCAACACCTTGAAGATCGAGGCCATACATGTATTGGTAGATCGTGCGCGTGCAAATTTCTTATCACTATGTGAATTGTGCTAGAATCAGGGTGCCTAAATATCTAGACTAAGACTCCTAATAAAAATACATATTTGCACAAGAGTCAACATTTCAAGGTAAATGAGCTCCATTTTTTATGATTTTTCATTTTTTAATTTTTTTGAATTTTGATTTTTTTAATTTTTTTGGAATTTTTCAATTTTTTCAAAAAGAAGGAGTTCGTTTTCAATTATGGCATATTATCGTGGCATCTACTCTATACCCCCAAACCTAAACTAAACATTGTCCTCAATGTTTCAAAACATGGAAAGGATTATAAAATAATATATGAAGAGGAACATGCTGAGTAGAGTAAAAGGAGAGAGAATACCCGATTGTACGGTGGTAGCTCGATTAAAACTCCGTTATTTCAAGGCAAAAATCCAACATATTTCAGCCGAGATCATATTGGATTAGCAAAATATATACAAAAGGAACAAAAGGGTTTTTAAAATTTTAACTACTGGATTATATACAAAAATATTCACCATACACTAACAATCTAAAGAGTTGAGGATCAACCCACAAGACAAAGTGTAGAGACAAAGGAAGATTCAAAACAGTAAAATTGGACTTAAATGGGAATGAGAGTGAAAAACCGAACCTAAATTGTTCAACAGGTTTACTTTTAAGCACAAAATCTAACAATTTTAGGGGTTCAGGATTCAAAAGGTCTAACTCATAATGGACTGTTTTCGGGATGGGCAAACATGCAATTTCCAACTGTGGCTCTTTAAAAGTGTTATATTTTGAAGCAAAATAGTCCAAGAGGACTTGGGAAGCACACAGTTCCAATCCTAGATTAGGAATTTTCAGAAAAATTGGTTTTACAATGTTGGTACAAACCAAATCTAGGTTGGGTGGAAGGCCACCAAATTGTGACTTAGGTAGAAGAATAGGCATATTATCATCAATCAAATCAAAATCTTCTAACTCATCCACACATGTCACATCATGCTCACAATCATCAATCACATTGGCAAGATTACAATCAGAATTATCAACATCATCAACAGATTTATTTTCATGTATCGGCACATCAGGGGAAACATCACATGGAATACTAGAAGAAATATCATGCATTAAGGTCGGGGCAGAGAAGTCTAATGTATTTGAACCCAAAGGTTCCATAACATTTTCAGTATAGACATGTTCTTCTAACATAACATCATAATCATCATCATCATCATGATAGGAATTTTGCAAACTAGGATAATTTTCAATCCTAAGGTCGGAGCTATTACAAGAATAAAACTCTAATTCATGAGGGTGACTCATATCATGTGGTGTTGTTCCTGTTTCCCTAACGGATTCCCATTGATGGGTTTTTTCTGCAATCTCGGCTAAAAAATTCCATGCATCATCCAAAGATTTATCAATAAACTCACCATTACACATAGATTCAACCATGGTTCGAGATTTAAAGTCTAGTCCCTCATAGAGGATGACGACAAGTCTCCACTTCTCAATTCCATGGTGCGGACATTCACTCAACAAATCATTAAAACGTTCAAAATAGTGAAAAACAGTTTCCTCATCCAATTGGACAAAACAATTGATATTTTGACGAATAGCGATGGTCCTGTGATGTGGAAAGAATTTTTGGAAAAATTGATTAGTGAGTTGTTCCCAAGTAGTGATTGATTGTGGTCACAAACCGTAAAACCATGTTTTGGCCCTTTCCTTTAAAGAAAATGTAAACAAACGCAATTTCAGAGAGTCTTCGGACAAATGATCAGGTTGCATAGTCCGACAAATTTGTTCAAACTCTCTTACATGAGTATAGGGGTTCTCAGAATCGAACCCTCGAAATATAGGAAGTATTTGTATCATGCTTGCATTTATTTTAAAAGGGTTATTGGTTTGAGGTAAGACAATACATGATAATGGAATTTGTATTGATGGATACATGTATTCATGGAGAGCACGAGGTTGGTCCATTTTGAAATGACAAAAAGCCCACTATTTGGTTTTAAATGGGAAAATTTTAAAAATTTGGTTTATGGGAAAATTTTGGTTTTGATGGGCTATAAAAGAAAAGTTTGGTTTAAAATGGGAGCAAAAGAAAATTTATTTATTTATTTATTTTTATTTTTTTTAAATGAAATTAAGAAAATTGAATTTGGTTTTTGAAATGGGAGCAAGCCCACTGTGCAAGCCTCTAATGGAATGAAGGAAGGCTGCGGCCTACGAAAATCCAAGTTTTAATTTTGAAAGTTTAATTTGGCCCAGTTGGTTAAGGCCCGACGTTTGTTTTAAAACTTTTGGTTTCGAGGTCCACTTACAAGTCCATAATCAGTTATAAGCTCAGCTGGGTTTAAACCCAGAGTCCAAAATACAAGTCCAATGGAAGAATTTAAACAAGCCCACAAAATAAACACAAGCCCACAAATTAAACAACAAGCCCACAAATTAATTATTACAAACCCAAAATAGGAAAATAAAAAGCCCAAAAAATTGGGTTAATTATTACAAGCCCACAATTAAATAATTTTGGAAGCCCACAGGTTGGGTTCTCTCAATTAATGGGTTTAGGCTTACCTTTTTAGCACAGCCCAGCTGCTCTGATATTGTTGCAAAAACCCAGTTGGGTTTTGGTTCTTTTCCTTGGTGGCGTCCCAGCAGAGGAAAAACAGGTTCAGAATCAGCAGGTCCAACAGCAAATGAAATGAAGCAGATGCAGATGCAAATGCTATGAAATGAAATACAAAATAGCTAAAGAAAAACACAAGAAAAACACAACACCAATCCCCGGCAACGGCGCCAAAAACTTGGTAGGCTTCTAAAAGGTCCTAAAAATTATCCCCGGCCAAAAACTTGGTGGGCCCGGAGATATGTATAAAATTAAGCGCAATAAAAACGGGGGCCTACAGTAATACCGCAAGTGCACGGTCGTCGGTTGTAGCTCGTGCAAGTACGGGTCGATCCACAGAGATCGGGTGTGTTTTGGAGTGTTTAGCTAATTGGGTTCCTAAATTGCTATTGGGCTATGAAGCCTTTTGGCTTAAATTGGGCTTTGAGTGCTAATGGGTTTGTTCACAATAAAATGAACTGAGCTTGGGCTCAGTTAGTCTTTGAAGTGCAAATGGGCTTTGGCCTTAAACTTAGGCTTTTGATTAAGCCTGAATTGGATTGGGCCTTAATGAATTTGGGCTTTGGTCTTAAACAACTGGGCTTTGGTTAAGCCCACAGTTGACTGAATTGGGCTTGGCTATTGAACTAGGCCTTTGGGTTAAACAACTGGGCTTTAGGCTTCACTGAAGTGAATTGGGCTCAGTTGGATTGGGTCTTTAGCTAGGCCTTTGGGGAGGAACTGGACTTGGCTTGGCAGCAGAAGAAGTGGCAGGGCAGCAGCAGCTTGGCATCAGCATCAGCAGCAGCAGCAGCTTCAGGGCAGATAGTGATGCAGCAGGAACTGCAGGAAGGCAGCTGCAGCAGCAGTGCAGCAGAGAAAGAAAGAAATGCAGCAGAAAAAGGCAGCAATGCAGCAGAATGTACAAGCAATGAAAGGCAGCAGAAATAACAAGGCAGATGCAGTGGGTAACTAAACAGCAACAAAAGGGAAGATACAACAGGGCAACAGCAAAGATCACAACAAGTTAACCAAGGCCTAAGGCCAAGGGCAGGGATATGGAGAAGCTGAAAGTGATAACAATGCAAGTAGTAGAAGTGGCTCTAGGCATACCAATGGAATGGGAGGAGAATTAGCTTGCTATCAGCACTAATTCCTCCCATTGCTCAATCACAACAATGCAATAGATTTAAGCATACAAATGGAGTGGGAAGAAAACTAGCTTGCTCATTGTCACTAGTGAGCACTAGTTTCTCCCCACTGCTCAATCAAAACAGTGTACTGAAAGCTCTAACCTAGCACACCATCACTTCTTGACAATGAATTGAAACACAGTTGAACAAACAAGGAACAAACATCACAACTGAAATTGAAATAACTGAAATTAAACCTTAACAGACATCACAAGGAACAAACATCACAACATGTAAACTACTAAACAGGGAATTAAAACAGGGAAAGAAACCACAATTAAACAGAAATGAACATGAATAGAAATGAACAGAAATGAAATTGAAAGTGAAAATTAATAGTTAACAGGACATGAGAGTCCTGGATGTAGGCTAGTCCAAACATAACTATTACAACATACCCACAGTCTTATATATACCCACAACACATTAGGGTTCTACAAAAAAAAATTCCCAAACTGACAGAGTTAGGGTTGGTGAATTCTTACCTAATTTGATGTAGCAACATCAAATTGAACGCAACCCATTACTCTACTTGTCCTTCTCTACCTCTCCATGCCTTCAATTTCACTCTAGCTCAACCCAATTTATCAATTTTGCACGCCTAGGGTTTCTGAAAGAGAACGTGCAAAAGTTGAGAAATTAGATGGACTAGGGAGATGGGAGCAGATGGTATTGGTTACTTTGAGTGATAGGGTGATGATGGTGGAGGTGTGGTGGTGGCAGTG
>NW_020624376.1:4109913-4111081 GCF_003573695.1 Papaver somniferum | reverse complement strand
ACACATGTCACATCATGCTCACAATCATCAATCACATTGGCAAGATTACAATCAGAATTATCAACATCATCAACAGATTTATTTTCATGTATCGGCACATCAGGGGAAACATCACATGGAATACTAGAAGAAATATCATGCATTAAGGTCGGGGCAGAGAAGTCTAATGTATTTGAACCCAAAGGTTCCATAACATTTTCAGTATAGACATGTTCTTCTAACATAACATCATAATCATCATCATCATCATGATAGGAATTTTGCAAACTAGGATAATTTTCAATCCTAAGGTCGGAGCTATTACAAGAATAAAACTCTAATTCATGAGGGTGACTCATATCATGTGGTGTTGTTCCTGTTTCCCTAACGGATTCCCATTGATGGGTTTTTTCTGCAATCTCGGCTAAAAAATTCCATGCATCATCCAAAGATTTATCAATAAACTCACCATTACACATAGATTCAACCATGGTTCGAGATTTAAAGTCTAGTCCCTCATAGAGGATGACGACAAGTCTCCACTTCTCAATTCCATGGTGCGGACATTCACTCAACAAATCATTAAAACGTTCAAAATAGTGAAAAACAGTTTCCTCATCCAATTGGACAAAACAATTGATACTTTGACGAATAGCGATGGTCCTATGATGTGGAAAGAATTTTTGGAAAAATTGATTAGTGAGTTGTTCCCAAGTGGTGATTGATTGTGGTCTCAAACCGTAAAACCATGTTTTGGCCCTTTCTTTTAAAGAAAATGTAAACAAACGCAATTTCAGAGAGTCTTCGGACATGTGATCAGGTTGCATAGTCCGACAAATTTGTTCAAACTCTCTTACATGAGTATAGGGGTTCTCAGAATCGAACCCTCGAAATATAGGAAGTATTTGTATCATGTTTGCATTTATTTTAAAAGGGTTATTGGTTTGAGGTAAGACAATACATGATAATGGAATTTGTATTGATGGATACATGTATTCATGGAGAGCACGAGGTTGGTCCATTTTGAAATGACACAAAGCCCACTATTTGGTTTTAAATGGGAAAATTTTAAAAATTTGGTTTATGGGAAAATTTTGGTTTTGATGGGCTATAAAAGAAAAGTTTGGTTTAAAATGGGAGCAAAAGAATTTTTTTTTTTTTTTTTTTTTTTTTTTTTTTTTTTTTTTTT
>NW_020624376.1:4073848-4109779 GCF_003573695.1 Papaver somniferum | reverse complement strand
TAACAAAAAAGAATAAAATTTGGTTTTTGAAATGGGAGCAAGCCCACTGTGCAAGCCTCTAATGAAATGGAATGAAGGCTGCGGCCTACGAAAATCCAAGTTTTAAATTTTGAAATTTTAATTTGGCCCAGTTGGTTAAGGCCCGACGTTTGTTTTAAAACTTTGGTTTCGAGGTCCACTCTCGAGTGGAAGCAAGTCCACAATCAGTTATAAGCTCAGCAGGGTTTAAACCCAGAGTCCAAAATACAAGTCCAATGGAAGAATTTAAACAAGCCCACAAAATAAATACAAGCCCACAAATTAAACAACAAGCCCAAAAATAAATTATTACAAACCCAAAATAGAAAAATAAAAAGCCCAAAAAAATTGGGTTAATTATTACAAGCCCACAATTAAATAAATTTGGAAGCCCACAGGTTGGGTTCTCTCAATGAATGGGTTTAGGCTTACCTTTTTAGCACAGCCCAGCTGCTCTGATATTGTTGCAAAAACCCAGTTGGGTTTTGGTTCTTTTCCTTGGTGGCGTCCCAGCAGAGGAAAAACAGGTTCAGAATCAGCAGGTCCAACAGCAAATGAAATGAAGCAGATGCAGATGCAAATGCTATGAAATGGAATGCAAAAATAGCTAGGAAAAACACAGATAAAACACAGCACCAATCCCCGGCAGCGGCGCCAAAAACTTGGCAGGCCAGGAAAAGGGTATAGAATGATGCGATGAAAACGGGCCTACAGTAATACCGCAAGTGCACGGTCGTCGGTTGTAGCTCGTGCAAGTACGGGTCGATCCACAGAGATCGGGTGTGTTTTGGAATGTTTCTAGCTAATTGGGTTCCTAAGTTTGCCTTGGGCTTAGAAGCCCTTTGGAAGTGTTGGGCTTAATGTACTATTGGGTTTGTTCACAATAAAAGGAACTGAGCTTGGGCTCAGTTATCTTTGGAGTGCAAATGGGCTTAGGCCTTAAACTTAGGCTTTTGATTAAGCCTGAATTGGATTGGGTCTTAACCTTAACCTAAACTGGGCTTTGAGCCTTAGTGAAATGGGCCTCAGTGAACTAGACCTTGGGCTTTTGTTTTAGTCAAGAATCTGGGCCTTTGGGTTTCACTGATTTGAATTGGGCTCAGTTGGATTGGGTCTTTAGCTAGGCTTCTGGGGAGGAACTGGACTTGGCTTGGCCGCAGAAGAAGTGGCAGGGCAGCAGTAGGAGCAAGAGCTGCACAGGTAGTAGCTTGCTTGACAGAATCAGCAGCAGCAGCAGCTTCAGGGCAGATAGTGATGCAGCAGGAACTGCAGGAAGGCAGCAGCAGCAGCTGCAAGGGAAGAAAAGCAGCAGCACTGCAGAGGCAGCAGTGTAGCAGAAGAAGGCAGTGCACAACAGCAGCAGCAACAGAGTTGCAGCAGCAGCTGCAGACAACTGCAAGGCAAGTGACCACAAAGCAAATAGCAGCCAAACAGTGAACAGAAGCAAATGAAAATTACAGTGAACAAAACACAAAGGAGCAAAATGAAAATAACACAAAGGCAGTTAGCCTAAGGCAGGGGAAGAAGGTTAAGCTAACATGGAGCTAAGTTAAGGCACTCTTTTAGAGTGGGAAGAGAGCTAGCTTGCTCATTGTCACTAGTGAGCACTAGTTTCTTCCCACTACTCAATTAACACTATGCAACAAGGTTTACTCCATTTAACAGAACTAACTGAACATGTATCACACTGAATTCTTAGCTACCATCATTCTTTCACCCCTAGAATCAGTTGTCTTCTTACAGCACAACTGATCACAGATGCATTCATTCAAGTAGATATTATCAGTCCTATGACATTTAAGCACTACAATAACAATTAACATGATCTGAACTAACAATGAACACAAACAAACATCTAACACATTACAGGATACATTTAACAGGCATTAACAATTAACATAACAGAAGACAAGCAATTAACAGAACAAAGCAAACACAAGCACATTTAACTGAAACATGAACATTTAACAGAAATTAGCTGAAATTGAATTTAACAGGACATGAAAGTCCTGGATGTTGGCTAGTCCAAAACATAACTATTACAACATACCCACAGTCTTATATATACCCACAACACATTAGGGTTCTACAAAAAAAATTCCCAAACTGACAGAGTTAGGGCTGGTGAATTCTTACCTAATTTGATGTAGCAACATCAAATTGAACGCAACCCATTACTCTACTTGTCCTTCTCTACCTCTCCATGCCTTCAATTTCACTCTAGCTCAACCCAATTTATCAATTTTGCACGCCTAGGGTTTCTGAAAGAGAACGTGCAAAAGTTGAGAAATTAGATGGACTAGGGAGATGGGAGCAGATGGTATTGGTTACTTTGAGTGATAGGGTGATGATGGTGGAGGTGTGGTGGTGGCAGTGGAGTTGGTGGTGATGATGGTGGTGCGGCAGTTGCAGGAGGTGGCTCTGCAGAGGAGTGGGTGGAGGTGATGGTGCTCGACTAGGTTTGGGGTATGGGACGTGTTTGGTTAGGTGGTAGGGCTCGGGTAATAGGGTGTGAGGCGGCTGCATCGAGTCTTGATGTTCTGTGACTCTGAGCTGCGAGATGCGAAGATGGTAGGTAGATCGGACGGTGATGCGGAGGCAAGCGATGAGCGACCGTTGGATTATATGATACAACAAAATGAACGGTACTTGATGGAGTTAGGTATTGTAGTGTAAGGCGGAGATATCAAACTTCGATGCACAGCAAGGGAGCGACCGTTGGATTCAACTACCATCTAATCTGAAGGCTTGGAATTTCAGCGCTGTGGTGCTCGGCAGAGACTTCAGATTTTGATGCTCTATGCAGGAGCGACCGTCGGATGCTTCTGAGAAATGATCTGATGGCTGAGAACGGAGGCGCTTTTGTGTGTAGAAAATGAGGTTGTGCGCACCATTCTTCGCGGCTTCCTTGCGTAATTTCTCCCGGCTTTTCACTACTTTTCTGCTCTTTTCGCTCCGCGACTCATCCAAACTTTATTTTCTACCTAAAAATGCAAAATTAATTAATAAAAATATTTATTCTTGAAAACAATGAAAATACAGAATATGGGATAAAATGTAGAATTACTGCACAAAAGATGAGTTAAAATGCCAACAAAAAGGGATAAATATATACAATATTTGGCACTCATCACTAGGTTAACTTGTAGATACTTCTCTTGTATCTCCTAATTACACGTTATATGCAAGTGTACTTCTTAGTTACCAAAGGAGGGAAAAGGGAAATTTGATGATAGCTCAAAAATGAGAGATTGACATAGGAAAAGGCAGAGAAATGGCGAGCAAGCTACACATCAAGGAAAATATACAGTGGGTCAGAAAAGGCGATAAGAAGGAATTCAGACAGGCTGAAACCTCAAACAAACAAGAAGAGGCTAACATCACCATGCGAGAGCACAAGAATAGACTTGCGCAGTGGAAAGAAAGAGAAAAGGAACTGACTGCAGAACAGGTGAACCTTGCAAATAAATATGGGCGACTATGGATAGAAAATCACAATCTGAAAAGGAAGATGCGAGAGTATGAATTGGAGGTGGAATACAGGGAAAGCTACAAAATATACCATAGAGAAAAAGAAATTGCTAAAAGAGAACAAAGAATAGCGCGATTAAATGAGCATATATGGAACGACGCGCGAAGGAAGAGAGAAGGACAGCCACAAAACGCAAGGAAATCTGCGCGAAGGAGACGTTGCGTGAAGTGGGGACGAACAGCTCAGCACAGAGTGCGGATCAAAAGGAGTGGTGAAGAAAGACAACAATGTAATGCTATAATTCAACCGCAAGAAACTTTAAAGAGTTCCATGAAAAGGTCCTAAGGCGAGTGTATAAACGCGACTTCAACGGGATAGAGATATATCCTAAAGAGAAAAACACACCCTTGGAGGACTGACAGAAATAACCAATCACATTCTACGCAGAAGATGCCCCTGATAATGGGAAACCACACGAAGGAAACTTGGTGGAAACCCTGATGATACATTCAGACCGCAGAGACGAAGATAGCGCGATATCTCCTATGGCAGTCGATAGGATCTTGGTGGATAACGGAAGCTCGGTGGATGTGTTATTCTACCATACGTTTAAAGAAATGGGATAAAATGACTCAAATCTCGCACCAGCAGGATTCCACATCTTTGGATTTAATGGGATAGCAACAAAGCCAAAGGGCGAAATCACGGTAACGATACCTGTGAACTCACTGGAAACAATAGTAACATTCAGCGTTGTAGAAGTAGATTCCCCTTACAACGCGATTTTATTGGGAGACCTTGGATACACGGAGTCAGAGGGATCGCATCCACCTTTCATCAGTGCATTCGTTTTCCTGTCCCGAATGGCATAGGAGAAATCAAAGGAGATGTCACAATGGCGAAGAAGTGTCAAGACCTTAATGTGCGACATCAGGAAGGGCGAAAAAAAGAAAGAAGGAGAGAAAGAAAAGGGCACGAGAAACTAAGAAAGAAAAAGAGTTCCAGTCTATTTGGTAAGGGCGACCGAAGGAAGAGGGATTCCCAGTGAAATCCCTGAGAATGAAGGAGAACTTACGCATCAGATAAGAGAACCAACGCCGCAAGGAGAACCAACACCAAATTTCACAGCTGAAGAGCCCACGAAGGAAGTCAATTTGGGGACGGAGGCAGAACCAAAGATGGTAAAGATGGGTACTACCATAGGGAAAGAAGAAGAGGAGAATCTCGTGCAACTACTAAAAGGATACGGTGATATGTTTGCGTGGAATATGGATAAAATCCAGTCAGGCAGAGAATACGAAAGATAGCAACAATATATCATGAGCAAATCGAAGCTGAGCTGCAAAAGATGATTGACTCCGGAATCATAAGGCCAGCCAAGTACGCAGAATGGGTCGCAAACATGGTGGTGGTCCCTAAAAAGAACAAAAATATCCGCATTTGCATTGATTTCACCGATTTGAACAAAGCATGTCCAAAGGACAGCTACCCGTTACCAGATATTCCCCAAACAGTGTAATCCGTTACCGGGTACGAAAGAGTATCTCTAATGGATGGCTATTCAGGGTACAATCAGATTCCTCTGGCATAAGAAGATCAGGAGAACACAGCATTCTTCTCCCCAAGAGGTCTATACTGTTACACCGAGATTCCTTTTGGGTTACGAAACGTCGGGTCCACTTACCATCGAATGGTAGAAAAGGAATTCAAACCGTGGATACCCACCACTTTGCAGTTTATATGCTGGTAAAAAACAAAAGGTCAGCAGATCACGCGAATGACCTGGAGGAAATATTCGACCAAATGAGAAAGATTAAGATGAAGATAACCCAGTGAAATGTATTTTTGGGTTGCATCTGGGAAATTCCTAGTCTACATTGTTTCCAAAGAAGGAATTCAAGTTGATCCTATTAAGGTGCAAGCAATACGCGAAATTTTCTCACCAGAAACCATCAAGGATGTACAAAAAGTGAATGGTTTAATCGCATCATTGGGAAGATTCGTGTCGCGCTCGTCCGACAAATGCAGAAATTTCTTCAACATTTTGAAAAAAGGGAGTAAGTTCGCTTGGACGCAGTAATGCGAAGCCGCTTTACAAAGCATAAAATATTACTTGGATAAATCTATCAATGTTGCAGAAACCCGAGCCAGGCGAAGAATTATTGGTATACCTTCCTAACATACCTTACGCCCTCAGTGTCGTACTGCTGCGATCTGATAACGGGGTAGAAAACTCGACTTATTACATCAGTAAAACCTTCAACTATGCAGACCGCAATTACACGAAGATAGAAAAGTTGATCCTCGCATTGTTTTACGCGACCCAGAAACTCCGCATCTATTTTCATGCACACAAAGTAAAAGTACTGACTAAGACACCCATTAAGTCAGTACTGAAATCCTTCAAAAGAGTGGGGAGGATAAAAAGGTGGAACACACAGATTGAACAGTTTGTTATAAGCTATGAGGTCCTATCTTTGCCAAAATCTCACGTGATAGCTGACTCCATCGCAGAATTTCCATTGGAAGAAGATGATTCCGTGGATGAAATAATGGATGTTGACGAAGAACGTCCTGATCCAGCAGATTTATTTAAAGAAGATAATCCGAGAAGATTGGAAATATTTGTGGATGGGGTCAGTAAACAATTAAGGAAATTGAATAGGAATCGTCTTCATCTCACCTACATGGGAGAGGATAGTCTATTGTTTCAGATTGGAGTACGAAACTACCAACAACGAGGCCGAATATGAGGCAATAATACACGGATTGAGACTGGTGGCAGAGATGGGGCTGGACGATATCAGAGTTACAAGTGATTCGCAGCTATTTGTTCGCCAAATGGACGGACGATATAAGGTTTATGATTTCGCACTTCAGAGATATCACAGTTGGCTAAACATTACACAGATCGTGTCGGAAATGTCATATGGAGGCACGTATGCCAAAAGGACAACTAACATGCAGACAAACTTGCATTTGTCACCTCGATGATGGTAAATCCCTAAACAAGATTCATCTGTATCGATAGCTTGATGCAACCATCAATCGACATCAGAGGACGTGTTGTAGAGATCATGGATGTGGAGGTTAATGCCGAAAGTACTGAAAAACAGATTGGCGAACTCGGATCCACGAATATCTACAGAATGGTGATATCCCACGCGACCGGCTAGAAGCACATAAGATCAAAAGTAAGGCTACAAATTATGAACTGCGCGATGGAGTACTGTACCGAAGATCTTCCCTAGGACCCCTCCTTAGATGTTTATCACCCGAAGAAGGCGTTGAGATTATGAAAGCCATACATTATGGAGACGCTGGGAATCATAGTGGGACAAGGTCTTTAGCACTCAAAACTAGAGGACAAGGTTACTACTGGCCGCATATGCACGAGGTTGCTAAGGATATCGCAACCAAGTGCGAAGAATGTCAAAGGTATGGAAAACACATCCACGCGCCGGAGGACTTTAAACTCTGTACTTAGAGTTTGTCCCTTCGTGAAGTGGGGCTTGGAATTAGTAGGACTCCTCGTCTCGGGAATCAAACAGCGAATATTCATGATCGAAGCGACTGATTATTTTACGAAGTGGGTTGAGGCAAGAGCGACACAACACATCAGAGACAACAATGTCTTCTCCTTCATCTTCGAACACATCATATGCATATTTGGGATACCGGTACAGCTGGTATCAGACAATGGAAAGCAATTCGAAGGACATAACATAAGCATACTGCTTAACGCATTCAAAATCGAGAGTGGGGAGTCGACACCTTTCTACCCTCAAAGTAATGACCAGGATGAGGAACCAAACAAAACCTTGGCATATATTCTGAAGAAAAAACTTGATGGAAATCATAAAGGATGGTGCAAAGAACTCCACAATACTCTATGGGCGTATAACACAACGAGACGAGAAGCTGCGGGGATGTATCCTTTCTTCCTAAAATATGGTGTCGAAGCTTTCTTGCCGACAGAAATCATCATACCCACCACAAAACGCGAAGCATGGGAAAATAATTGGAATACAGATCTCATACTCGCCAAACTCGATGACGCATAAGAAAATAGGAAAATCGCACTGCAGCATATGGTCCATTACCAAAGGAGACTATAGCGAGAGTACAACAAGAAAGTCAAACCAAGGCATTTCAATGTGGGAGATCTGGTTCTACGCGAAATTCCCCCATGCCAGAGAGAGTCCGGAGGAAAACTCACAGAAAACTGGGAAGGACCTTACATCGTTAAAAGCATCTTTGGGAATGAAGCTTATGAACTCACTGATAAAGACGGGCAATATACACTCAAATATCCGTGGAACGGCATTTACCTCAAGAAATACTATCCTTAAAATAATGATGAGGAGAAAATGAATGAATGGTGAAGATGTACCAGAAAAAAATGATTACAATGAATGAAAAGCTCCTCTTACGCGAAAACAATAAGCCGAAACAAAGCCCACGCGACATAGCTATAAATTCACTCGTAAGAACTCAATAGGGAGCAGTAAGATACTATTATAAATCCTCTACCTAGGGAGGCTGGGAATGCGATTGCAGCGTGTCAACTTAGTTCGCACAAAACTGTGTGACTGGAGGACTACACAGTGTGTAAGAGGCGACCCTTAATCCCTAACGCGCGTCACAATTGGGGCATCCTGGAGAAGTTACTTATTGGGGTGCACCACCTCTGCACTGGAGGACACTGATAACGAACAACTCAGCGAAAAGTTCTCCAACAAGGGTGTCAAAACGTGCCAGTGGAGATAGTAGATGGCTTGGCATGGATTCCACACTCGGTACAAAGAAACCCTACTTAGGGTGTGATCTCGCGTCTAGTAGCCATATAAGAGAAAAAGCACGAGGTCACGACAACACTGATTGGTGATACTAGAGGGGAGGATCCCAACTGCAATAGTTAGGGGTGACCTCCTTGAAAGGACAATACAGGGGGAATATAAATGGACGGCACCCTCCACTAGGGAACTGAATGTGTCAAATCCGGCAATGTATTGGGGATTCTTACTCACGGGAGTATCTAAGGCCTGGTATATTGTCGCACAAACTGAAAAAGCAAGGGTACCCAAATATACCTCAAGCTAAAACTTTTCCTTCCTGTAAGTCCTTTCTCCGAAAGTGATTGTCTATGGACTGAGTCGAGACAATATAACAAATCGGTTCACACATCGTGTGATCGTCTATGGATACGAGATCGAGACAATACAACAACGAAGTATGTTTACTTTTTACAAAGGTTCGGACTTAACCAGACACAATAGGATTGCTTATCAAGTAAATATGAATTAACGTTTGTGTAATTTACTTTAATTATAATAAAACAATTATAATGCGGAAATATAAAGTAAATGACATAACAAGATTTTGTTAACGAGGAAAATCGCAAATGCAGAAAAACCCCGGGACCTTGTCCATAATTGAATACTCTCAGGATTAAGCTGCTATACAAAATAAACCAACTTCATATAGTTGATACCAAGCAACTAAACTTATAGTTCACCTAGTTCCGTCTGTATTCCCACGCCTCCGACCTGTAAAAAAGTCACGTACTTGGACCAATTCCTTTGGTTCGTATTCCAAACAGTAAAGGAACAACAAATCTATTTGGTATCCACTCTCTTCAACCAAGTGATACGAGTTGTACAAAGGCTCTTCTGTTTATCTTAACATAAACTTCTTTGCCAGGTTCCAAGATCTATCTTATATTCAATTACCAAAAAATAATCGTTAAGATTTTGCAATCAATACCTTTAATCCAAACGAAACGTATTGATGCCGATCAACACAACTATTCTGTCAAAATACCAAAAGGATAGATCGATTATAGTTGGATCATCTTTTACCGAAACAAGTATTGTGCACACCAAAGATTTATATAACCAAGTCAGAAATCTTCTATCTCTTCTTTGTCTTCTTTTGGATCTAGAAATGATCCTAAAAATTCTAACTGCAAGTGCACAGTGTCGGCAAGCAACACAGGGCAAGCACAGGTCAGTTCCACAGGGACAAGGGGGTGCAAGTGCTATTTTTCTTATTGTAACCAATTTTTAACTGATTACACTAACCAGGGCAGATTACTGATCGGACAAGTCAAACTAACATTTATTTTTTTCACTAACATTAAACAGAACTAATCATTAACTTTTCAATCATAACTATCAAACTGAACTCAAAACATTCATGGCATTAACTTCAGGCTAGCATTGGATTTCTACTAACATCAAAGTCAACACAGCATTTATTTCTGAAGCATTAATCACTGACTACTCATTCAACATTAATCATTAATCATTAACACTAATCATTTACATTAACTGCACAAGCAGATTTGTAGGCAGAGCATTACACTAATTCAATCATGGAAATTGAAGCAAGGTTACAAAGATAACTAAAGGTGAACAAGCAAATATTGAGGTTAAGATTTCTGAACAGCAATGAAGAGATGGTGAATCTGATGAATGGGAAACTAGGGTTTGAGAATTCACCTCTCAGCCCATACTATCATGTTAGCTATTGCACTACTCAGCTTCTTTAAGTGGATAATTTAACTCCAATCACTAAATCAAGGCAAGCATTAGTTGTCTGCTTAAAGAACAACTAATCAAAACACAATAACAAGCAATTGAGAGTAAGTGAACATACATAGAAGGATTCTAACTACCTAGGATGCTTGACATTCTAGGTGAAAGTAATATGTTGTTCATCAACAAAAATATATCCTACACAGTGATATTATCATACATCAGTAGCAATAGGCACACATCCTAGCATTAAGGCTAAGGGTTTCATCTAAACCCTAGTTAGGATGTTTAGTTCATGAATAGAAGACATAACATGATACTAGCAGTGTTGGTGTACATGGAAAATTCAACAGTGACAGGACACAAACCAATTGCAAATTGATTGATAATTTTTCACTCTAATTAACTTGGGTCTCTCCCCCCCCTTCTCCTCACAATGTTACACAGTGCATAATTTATACCAGAACACTAACCCTAATTGTAAATCCCCAAATCAGAAAATTAGGGTTTTTTAAATTACAAAAAATTTGACTTACAAACTCCCAAAATTTGCTCGACCCATGCCTCCTCTAGTCCTTGTTGCTCTTCCTCTGCTCTTATTGTCGATGACCCATGCTTTCTTCTGCTCCTCTGCTACGAATTCAGTTCCCATCAACCTAGTTCTCTCATGTCAAAACCCTAACGGTGGGTAGGGTTAATGAAATGGGTGAAATAGGATGATGGGTTTTGTTGTAGGTTGATGGAGATGGTGGTGTTGTCGGGTGTTTGTGGTGGTGGTGGAACTCGAGGTCTGGTGGTGGCAGGGTAGAGCAGGTGGTGGTGGTTCTGGAAATGGTCGGGTGGAGAAGATGAGATCGATGTTTTGGGAAGGAGGGAGTGTTTGGGTGGTAGTATAGGGTTTGGTGCTAGGGTGTGAAGCGGGAGCATCTGGTTCGATGTTTGGCGAGCTGAGCTGCTGGATATGGAGATGGTAGGTAGATCGGACGGCTAAGAGAGAAGCAGTTTGTAGCGACCGTTGGATGTGGAACACAACGAAGTCAACGGTGCTAGATTAGGTTAGGTGCTGTAGTGTTGGGCGGAATCATCGGGATTTGATGCACAGTGATGAGGTGACCGCTGGATGACAAAATGGATCCAATCTGACGGCTCTCATGGAAATGGGTATGGATAAAGGAAATGGATTTGGGTAAGGGTTTTGGGCCTTGGGTATGCCAAGCCCATATCTTCTTTAAGAACAATTCTTCCTTCTTGAGCCCATTCCTAGCTTTTTGGTCTTGTGCGCAACATTCCTCGCGGCTTCCTTGCGTAATTCCTCCCGGCTTTTCACTACTTTTCTGCTCTTTTTGCTCCGCACTTCATCCAGATTTTATTTGTTACCTAAAAATGCAAAGTTAAGTAAGAAAAAATATTTATTCTTGAAAACAATGAAAATACAGAATATGGGATAAAATGTAGAATTAATGCGCAAAAGATGAGTTAAATGCCAACAAAAAGGGATAAATATATACAATATTTGGCACTCATCAAATACCCCCAAACCTGAATTTTACTTGTCCTCAAGTAAAACAAAACTAAGGAAATCCTAACTATACCACTGTCGCTGGTCTCTCGAATGCATTTAGCGTATGCACTAAGCCTTTTAAACCACTAAGTGTCCCTAGTGGACGAGTTGAAGTCTCGTGAAGGTTTACCAGAGGTGTGCCTACAAAACCTAAGGACAAAATATAAGCTCATATTCCATCAAACGTGACATGTGCAAAACAGTTAAGCTCACAGCAAAATGGAGATGTCAATCTAGCTATCGAAGGCACAATCCTAGCACTGATAACAAAGAGGGACATGTGATAAGAGTGTAAAGTGTATCTACACATGTGTAAAGAAAGATCTGAAGTTATGACTACTAATCACCAAGAGATAGTTTCTCAGGCTAAGAACTGAGGTCGAAATCTAGCTAGCTGTCCGGACTTTACGAGAATTGTGAATGAGTTGGAGGTATTTCACAATTACTCGCGTTGTACATCAATGGCATGCACCCTTCCTTGCTTATTACAATAAAACACAAAAGATGACTCTTTACATGACTCTTATTTACATTGACAATTCTCTTTTTATTTTTGGAACAAGAGATGATGGAATTGATAAATACTTGATTTTTTTGGTATTTTTCTGATATTTTTTTTGATATATTTTTTTTTTTTTCTATGCTAATGATACTGATTTTTACATATGGTAGCACTTTTGATACATAACAAAAAGAAACAAAAAATTACATGACACTTTGCAAGAGGTAGCCCTTTTTGATGCACCCAGTTAAATTCGATGGTTGTTTTTCTTAATGTAACCTCCATCTTCTATCCCAACCAACCAAAGAACAAGCTAGTCAAGTTTCGTTCAGTATTCTAAAGTGATTGGCAATCGTAACTTCCTATCAAACACCTTGAAGATCGAGGCCATACATGTATTGGTAGATCGTGCGCGTGCAAATTTCTTATCACTATGTGAATTGTGCTAGAATCAGGGTGCCTAAATATCTAGACTAAGACTCCTAATAAAAATACATATTTGCACAAGAGTCAACATTTCAAGGTAGATGAGCTCCATTTTTATGATTTTTTCAATTTTTTAATTTTTTTTCAATTTTGATTTTTCAATTTTTTTGGAATTTTTCAATTTTTTTCAAAAAGATGGAGTTTTGTTTTCAATTATGGCAAATTATCATGGTATCTACTCTATACCCCCAAACCTAAACTAAACATTGTCCTCAATGTTTCAAAGTATGGAAAGAATTATAAAACAATATATGAAGAGGAACATGCTGAGTAGAGTAAAAGGAGAGAGAATACCCGATTGTACGGCGAAAGCTCGATTAAAACTCCGTTATTCAAGGCAAAAATCCATCATAGTAGGAGTCACAATGGATGAGCACAAAATATATACAAAAGGAAATTTAACTAACACATTATCTACAAGAAAATTTGGTTTTTAATGGGATTGGACTTTTTGGAAAATTTTGGTTTTGTCGGGAGACATTTGGTTTGGATGGGAAAAAGAAAAATTTTGGTTTTTATGGGAGAAAAAACATTTGGAAAACTTTTTGGTTATTTAGGGAAAGAGTGGACTAGTTTAGTCCACATAGACCGGGTCCTCCAGGTTGGTTGTTTCAATGTCGGGTGGAAATGGCTCAAGGAATGGCTTTAATCTCTGCCCGTTGACTTTGAAAACGTTCTTGTTGGAGACATCCTCCAGCTCTACAGCTCCATGAGAAAAAACTGTGCGTACTAGGTACGGACCCTTCCATCTGGAACGCAGTTTTCCTGGAAAAAGATGTAATCGGGAGTCATACAGCAAGACTTTCTGACCAGGAGTGAAAGATTTGCGTAGAATACGCTTGTCATGAAATATCTTCATCTTCTGCTTATATAACTTGGCACTATCATAAGCCTCATTCCTCAATTCTTCCAACTCGTTGAGTTGAAGTTTCCTTTGAATTCCGGCTTCGTCCAGGGAGAAGTTCAGCTCTTTGATTGCCCAGTAGGCACGATGTTCTAATTCCACAGGTAGATGGCACGGCTTTCCATACACTAGACGATAGGGGGACATGCCAATTGGTGTCTTATAAGCTGTTCTATAGGCCCACAAAGCATCCTTCAATCTTAATGACCAATCCTTCCTAGACGGATTAACCGTCTTCTCGAGAATGTGCTTAATTTCCCTATTAGAAACTTCTACTTGTCCACTCGTCTGAGGGTGGTACGGAGTGGCAACCTTGTGAGTTATGCCATACTTGCGTACTAAAGACTCAAAGTACTTGTTACGAAAATGTGAACCGCCGTCACTGATGATAGCTCTAGGGGTACCAAAACGTGCGAATATGTTTTCCTTTAGAAATGAAAGTACCACCTTGTGGTCATTTGTTCTGGTTGCTATGGCTTCTACCCACTTAGAAACGTAATCAACTGCGACTAGGATGTACACTTTACCGTCAGAAATAGGGAATGGACCCATGAAGTCGATCCCCCAAACATCAAAAATCTCCACAATCAAAATGGGGTTCAATGGCATCATGTTTCTCCTCGAAATGCTTCCTAGCTTTTGACAGCGTTCACAAGCAACACAATAATCATGGCAATCCTTGAACAATGATGGCCAATAGAATCCACACTGCAAGATCTTTGCAGCGGTTTTCTTGGCACTGAAATGGCCTCCACATGCCTGGTCATGACAAAAAGATATCACATCTTTCTGTGCGGTGTTGGGGACACATCTCCTAATGATTTGGTCCCGGCAGTACTTAAACAGATATGGGTCATCCCAAAGGAAATGTTTAACTTCAGCCAAAAACTTATAGCGGTCTTGTCTCGACCAATGTGAGGGCATCCTACCTGCAGCAAGGTAGTTAACGATATCAGCAAACCAAGGAAGGTCTGAGATAGACATCAGCTGTTCATCTGGGAATGATTCTCTAATCAGCTCACATTCATCAATAGACTCTCTAGTTAATCGGGACAAGTGATCAGCAACCACATTCTCACACCCCTTCTTATCACGGATTTCGATGTCGAATTCCTGTAATAAGAGTATCCATCGAATAAGGCGAGCTTTAGCATCCTTCTTGGAAAGAAGATACTTCAAAGCTGCATGGTCTGTGTATATGATGATCTTAGACCCTATCAGATAAGATCTAAACTTGTCTAATGCGAAAACGACGGCAAGCAATTCCTTCTCGGTAGTTGAATAATTGAGTTGGGCATCATTAAGGGTTTTGCTAGCATAGTATATCACATATGGTAGTCTATCAACTCGCTGTCCTAAAACAGCACCAATAGCATAATCAGAGGCATCACACATAAGTTCGAACGGAAGCTTCCAATCTGGTGGTCAGACTATAGGAGCGGTGGTGAGGAGAGTCTTGAGTTCTTCCCATGCCTTCACACAAGCAGCATCGAAGTTAAAGACAACATCTTTGGCGAGTAGGTTACACAAAGGTCTTGAGATTTGGCTAAAGTTTTTGATGAATCGCCGGTAGAACCCAGCGTGACCTAAAAATGATCGAATCCCCTTCACAGAGTGGGGTTGAGGTAATTGCTGAATGAGGTCGACTTTAGCTTTATCTACTTCAATTCCTTTTTCCGATACGATGTGTCCTAGAACTATGCCGGAGTTCACCATGAAGTGGCATTTTTCCCAGTTTAAAATCAGATTCTTTTGCTTACATCTTGATAGCACAAGGACTAGATGGTCCAAACATTCGTCAAAAGAGGAACCAAACACAGAGAAATCATCCATAAAGATCTCGAGAAAACTATCTATCATGTCTGAAAAAATGCTCATCATGCACCGCTGAAAAGTAGCAGGTGCATTACACAGCCCGAAGGGCATACGTCTAAAAGCAAATGTCCCAAATGGACACGTGAATGTAGTTTTTTCCTGATCTTCCGGTGCAATATGAATTTGGTTATAACCGGAAAAGCCATCTAGAAGACACTAGTGACTGTGTCCAGACACACGTTCTAGCATTTGGTCTATGAAGGGAAGGGGGAAGTGATCTTTTCTTGTTACTGTTTTCAACTTCCTGTAGTCGACACATACTCGCCATCCTGTGGTTGTACGTGAAGGGACTAACTCATTCTTTTCGTTCCGAACTACAGTAATGCCTGACTTTTTAGGCACAACTTGAATGGGACTAACCCATTTACTATCTGAAATCGGATATATGATACCCGCATCAAGTAGCTTCAAGATCTCACTCTTAACGACTTCTCTCATGTTAGGGTTAAGTCTCCTTTGCATTTCCCTAGATGGTTTGGCATTCTCTTCAAGATTAATGTGGTGCATGCAAATGGTGGGGCTTATCCCTTTGAGATCTGAGATGGTCCATCCTAAGGCTTCTTTCTGCTCCTCAAGTACTCCTAAAAGCTTGTTTTCCTGTTCTATGTTTAATTGTGAAGAAATGATAACAGGTAAAGTATCAGAAGGACCTAGAAATGCATACTTCAAAGTATCAGGTAATGGTTTCAATTCCTGGTTGGCCTTAGGCGACTCAGCCGAAGATATAACAAATTCCTCAGAAAGTGGGGGTTGTTCCACTGTATTCTGCCACTTAGTGATGTCCATTTGAGGTACATATTCGAGCAAAGATTGGACTTCACTAGTGTATTCATCATCATACAACTCCAAGTTAACACCTTCCAAACATGCTTGCAGGGGATCTTTTGACATAATGCTAGTCAATGAATCTTGTATCAAACTCTCAATCATATTGACTTCATGTACCTCCTCATCATCAAGATTCACAGGTTGTTGACTAACATTAAACGCATTCAATTCTACAGTCATGTTTCCAAAAGAGAGTTTCAACACTCCATTCCGACAGTTGATGATCGCATTGGACGTCGCCAAGAATGGACGTCCTAAAATGACAAGAATGTGACAATTTGGGTTTTGGACAGGTTGAGTGTCTAAGACAATGAAGTCTACAGGAAAATAGAATTTTTCAACCTTAATCAAAACATCTTCTACCACTCCACGAGGAACTTTGACGGATCGATCCGTTAATTGGAGAGTTATAGGTGTAGGCTTCAACTCTCCCAGACCTAACTGCACATAAACAGAATATGGTAGGAGGTTCACACTTGCACCTAGATCTAATAAAGCTCTATTGATCGTGTGTTCTCCGATAGTGCAAGAGATTGTTGGACAACCTGGGTCCTTAAACTTGGGTGGAGTTTTGTTGAGAATGATGGAACTCACTTGTTCAGCTAAGAAAGCACGTTTGTGCACATTAATCTTGCGCTTTTGAGTGCACAAATCTTTGAGGAATTTGGCATATGCAGGGATTTGCTTAATTGCCTCAAGAAAAGGAATGTTGATGTTGACTCTTTTGAACAGTTCTAACATCTCATTGTAGTGGGTGCTTATCTGTTGGCGAACTAACCTCTGAGGAAAAGGAGCAACAGGAACATTAGGAGGTAGAGGGACGTTCCTAGCAGTAGGTTTGTCGGCTTCACTAATGTGCTCGGATTCTTTTTCTGGACTGGAGGTTTCCTGAGGTGGTGTAGGCAATGCTAAGTTCGGCTCGGATTCACTTGTTTGTGGTATGCCTACATTGTTCTCAACAATTTTACCACTTCGGAGAGTGGTGATGGAATGGACTTGATCGGGTGAGGTTCTTTCGCAAGATGATGATGATGTGCCCGCTTGAAATATCCTCTTTGGATCTTGTTGGGGTTGGCTAGGAAGTTTACCCTTTTCTCTTGTATTCAATGCATCGCAAATTTGACCCATCTGTAGTTCTAGAGCGGTGACTCGCTGATCAGTTGCTTTCTCGTTTTTCATCAGATGTTGGGTCAACTGATTGATACTTTCTTCAATGCTGGACAATTTCTTATCAGCAGTGTGTTGAGGGTACGACTGCTGTTGAGGATTTCTCGGGTATTGATAGCCTTGGTTGTTTTGATAGCTTTGATTTGGTTGAGATGGTCCTCCTTGGGCAGGGCCTTTGGACCATGAAAAGTTGGGGTGGTTTCTCCATCCTGGATTGTAGGTCTGTGAATATGGGTTGTGCTCTTGTTTTTGAAACATAGCGTGTGCTTGCTCAAGCTTAGATTCCTGGAATGCATGCATTTCAGGACAATCATTGACTTGGTGGTCAGATCCATTACATAGAGCACAGATAGCCATTTCGACATGTTCACAAAAGGTAGTGGGAGAAGGGTTTGCGTTTTTCTGTAGTTCTAACGCTTCTATTCTTCTTGCTAGCGCAGCCATCTTTGCACTTCCTTCAAAATCAGACTCAATCCTATGGACTCTAGCTACAGGTGTAGTCTTTCTAGGTTCACGAATGGATTCCCACTGTTGCGTCTTCTCAGCTACTTCAATCAGGAAGTCCCAAGACGCATCAGCAGTCTTGTTTACAAAAAGACCATTGCACATTGACTCAACCGTTGTTCGGGTGGACACATCTAGACCTTCATATAAAATTTGCACAAGTCTCCATTTTTCAAAACCATGATGGGGACATTGGAGCAATAATTCATTGAATCTCTCCAAGTATCTAGCTAGGGTCTCACCATCTAATTGCACAAAGCTATTCAGACTTTGACGAATTGTCGCAGTCTTGTGATTTGGGAAAAACTTTTTGAAAAACTCCTTGATGAGATCATCCCAAGACATGATGGATTGAGGCTGTAAAGCATACAGCCAGGCCTTAGCCTTATCTTTAAGGGAGAAAGGAAAGAGCCTCAACTTTAGGATTTCGTCGGACATTTGAGTGAAACGCAGAGTTCCACAAATCTCCTCAAATTCTCTCACGTGGTGGTACGGGTTTTCATTTTCAACACCTTTAAAAACTGGAAGCATTTGTATTGTGCTCGATTTCAGCTCATAATGGCCATTGGCTTCGGGTAGCACAATACAAGATGGTTGACTAGTTCTCGTTGGGTACATATAATCCTTGAGTGTACGGGGTTCTCCCATTGTTTCTGATTGATCTGGACTGTCTACCTCAGAACTAAGGATTTCGATTGGATCGTCCGGGTTAATTCTAACGAGTCTGTTTGTTTGGTCTCTGTAGGTCACAATCATGTCCTCGCAGGTACCTCAACTAACATGTTGGTCAGAGCAGTCGGAAACAATTTTTGAACCACAAAAGGCCCAATATTTTGGTTTAAAATGGGTTTTTTTTGATGATTTGGTTTTGAGTGGGTTTTGGTTTCACAATGGGTTTTGGTTTATAAAATGTAGAGCCCAAATTTTTTTTTTTTTTTTTTTTTGTAAAGTTAGGAGCCTAATGGATGGGATATAAACCTAAAGTCCAAATTAAAATACAAGCCCATAAAAGAAAAGAAAAAGAATAATAACAAACAATAATTACAAGCCCATAAAAGAAAAGAAAAAGAAAAAAGAAAATTAAAAATTATTACAGGCCCAAAGAAAAAGAAAACTAAAATAAAAATTATTACAAGCCCAAATATAAATACTTAAATACAAGCCCAAATGAATTCAATGAGGCCCAGTTGGGTTAGCTCATGGGTTAGGCTTACCTGAATAGCACAGCCCAGCTGTTCAGTTTTAGTTGCAAAAGCCCAGTTGGGCTTTGGATCGTCCTACACATCTTTGGCTTTTCTGAGGCCCAGTTGGGCTTTGGTTCACCTCTGCAGCTTACAGCCCAGTTGGGCTTTGGTTCAGCAAAGCTGCAAGTGCACCAGCAGCAGCAACAGCAGCAGCAGGAGCAGCAGCTTAGGGGAGGCTAGCAGGTAAGCAGCACAAAGCAGGCAAGCAGCAGGAGAAGCAGGTTGCAGGGAAAGAAAGCTGCAGCAGCACAGCAGCTTGGCAGCCCAGTTCAATAGCAGGCTTAGCACAACAGCAGATTTTCAACAGCACCACAGCACCACAGCAGAGTTCAGTAACAACCCAAAAGAAAGAAAGAGCAATTGCGCCGCAACCGAGTCCCCGGCAGCGGCGCCAAAAACTTGTTGGATCTAGAAATGATCCTAAAAATTCTAACTGCAAGTGCACAGTGTCGGCAAGCAACACAGGGCAAGCACAGGTCAGTTCCACAGGGACAAGGGGGTGCAAGTGCTATTTTTCTTATTGTAACCAATTTCTAACTGATTACACTAACCAGGACAGATTACTGATCGGACAAGTCAAACTAACATTTATTTTTTCACTAACATTAAACAGAACTAATCATTAACTTTTCAATCATAACTATCAAACTGAACTCAAAACATTCATGGCATTAACTTCAGGCTAGCATTGGATTTCTACTAACATCAAAGTCAACACAGCATTTATTTCTGAAGCATTAATCACTGACTACTCATTCAACATTAATCATTAATCATTAACACTAATCATTTACATTAACTGCACAAGCAGATTTGTAGGCAGAGCATTACACTAATTCAATCATGGAAATTGAAGCAAGGTTACAAAGATAACTAAAGGTGAACAAGCAAATATTGAGGTTAAGATTTCTGAACAGCAATGAAGAGATGGTGAATCTGATGAATGGGAAACTAGGGTTTGAGAATTCACCTCTCAGCCCATACTATCATGTTAGCTATTGCACTACTCAGCTTCTTTAAGTGGATAATTTAACTCCAATCACTAAATCAAGGCAAGCATTAGTTGTCTGCTTAAAGAACAACTAATCAAAACACAATAACAAGCAATTGAGAGTAAGTGAACATACATAGAAGGATTCTAACTACCTAGGATGCTTGACATTCTAGGTGAAAGTAATATGTTGTTCATCAACAAAAATATATCCTACACAGTGATATTATCATACATCAGTAGCAATAGGCACACATCCTAGCATTAAGGCTAAGGGTTTCATCTAAACCCTAGTTAGGATGTTTAGTTCATGAATAGAAGACCTAACATGATACTAGCAGTGTTGGTGTACATGGAAAATTCAACAGTGACAGGACACAAACCAATTGCAAATTGATTGATAATTTTTCACTCTAATTAACTTGGGTCTCTCCCCCCCCTTCTCCTCACAATGTTACACAGTGCATAATTTATACCAGAACACTAACCCTAATTGTAAATCCCCAAATCAGAAAATTAGGGTTTTTTAAATTACAAAAAATTTGACTTACAAACTCCCAAAATTTGCTCGACCCATGCCTCCTCTAGTCCTTGTTGCTCTTCCTCTGCTCCTATTGTCGATGACCCATGCTTTCTTCTGCTCCTCTGCTACGAATTCAGTTCCCATCAACCTAGTTCTCTCATGTCAAAACCCTAACAGTGGGTAGGGTTAATGAAATGGGTGAAATAGGATGATGGGTTTTGTTGTCGGTTGATGGAGATGGTGGTGTTGTCGGGTGTTTGTGGTGGTGGTGGAACTCGAGGTCTGGTGGTGGCAGGGTAGAGCAGGTGGTGGTGGTTCTGGAAATGGTCGGGTGGAGAAGATGAGATCGATGTTTTGGGAAGGAGGGAGTGTTTGGGTGGTAGTATAGGGTTTGGTGCTAGGGTGTGAAGCGGGAGCATCTGGTTCGATGTTTGGCGAGCTGAGCTGCTGGATATGGAGATGGTAGGTAGATCGGACGGCTAAGAGAGAAGCAGTTTGTAGCGACCGTTGGATGTGGAACACAACGAAGTCAACGGTTCTAGATTAGGTTAGGTGCTGTAGTGTTGGGCGGAATCATCGGGATTTGATGCACAGTGATGAGGTGACCGCTGGATGACAAAATGGATCCAATCTGACGGCTCTCATGGAAATGGGTATGGATAAAGGAAATGGATTTGGTTAAGGGTTTTGGGCCTTGGGTATGCCAAGCCCATATCTTCTTTAAGAACAATTCTTCTTTCTTGAGCCCATTCCTAGCTTTTTGGTCTTGTGCGCAACATTCCTCGCGGCTTCCTTGCGTAATTCCTCCCGGCTTTTCACTACTTTTCTGCTCTTTTTGCTCCGCACTTCATCCAGATTTTATTTGTTACCTAAAAATGCAAAGTTAAGTAAGAAAAAATATTTATTCTTGAAAACAATGAAAATACAGAATATGGGATAAAATGTAGAATTAATGCGCAAAAGATGAGTTAAATGCCAACAAAAAGGGATAAATATATACAATATTTGGCACTCATCATCTTCAAATCTTCTTAGATCTTCAATAAACACCTGCACACAACTACTTGAATCTCTTGTGATAAATCACACACAGAATGGAGTCTGTTAACAATGGATTATCACAAGATCGTCTTTAGCACTAACAACAGTCTAAAGATCTCTGTTGAAACCTTGAACTAGTTTGAGTGAATCTTATATCATAATAGAAGATTCTCAAGCATAAACAAACTAGGTGCAATCAAAGTTCAACCACCGTTAGTCAATCAAATCAATATGAAAACAAAAGATAAACCGCAATTATTTAGTTTCCCACCAAAGGTACGCGCTAGAGCTTCTCAATCCCAAAGAAGACTTTAAATTGTGCGGCCGTAAGAGATTTCGCCTAATTAGGTTCCTCTCCTCCCCGAATAGGAGGCTTCACCAGTAACAGTACAACAGAGGAAGTTTACTGTCATGAAGGATTAGTTTTCTAGAAAGACAAACTTCAAGTATTTATAGACAAGGAAGTTTGGACACCAAGGAATTTCCAAAACCGAAAATATTCTCAAGATATTCTATAATAATTTCCATATTCGGTTTTCATAATTCATGAGAATGCTCTGTCCAAAATAATGATCGAAAATATCCTTGGAAAATCTTTAACTAGAAAACGCACATTACTAATTCTTATTTTCCATATATAATTAAAAACCTTAATTTTAATTTCGATCCTGGGATTTACTTCCTTCTTAGCCGTTAAGGAATATCTTTGAACAATAAAAATATACGCATTACTGCATGTGTTCAAAGTATGTCGACATCCTTTCTTTGTAAGTCCTCTTTCATACTTACTCACTTGAAACCGATTTAACACACTTTCAAACAAGTTTAGAATTGGTTCATCTGACTTTGAAGAGCTATGCGATTGATCAAGAACTTCTCAATCACAAATCATGGGTTTAACGGTTCTACCAAAACAAGTTTCGGTTCTACCTCCATGTGAGTACTGTGCATAGTCACACTAGCTTCCCAAAATTTGGTTCACTAGGTACTAGGATCGGTTCCCCATATATATATGGTATCTAACTCATATGTGTTGCACATGTCCAAAGGATCGGTTCCCCTTCGCCTAAAAACGTGTTGCACATGTCCATAGGATCGATTCCCCTTTCTGCTATAAACCTTGCTGCACCCCATACAAGGATCGATTCCCCTTTGTGATGTGTTGCAACTCTTACTAGAATCGGTTCCCCTTTACCCAGTGTTAGTCCTTACAAACTACACAAACTCGATCATACCAACAGGTGATTACTTAAGATCGGTTTCACTAATAAAAGTCATATCAATACAAAAGTCAGGCCTCATGTGAATAGTTTTATCAAGAACATAAACAAGTCATGAGCGGTTATACTAATCACACATATTGGTCGTTCATAAGATATGCAATGAAGAACAACACCAATAATGCCTGGCGATTTCCCTTTCGATTCACAAACAAAGTTCATGAACTTACTTCCTTAAAACACATATAACAACATTGTTTCCTAGGATGAAATCCTCACCTCATACCCATACATAATCACAAAAGTTTAATTGTTAAGCATCAATTGTACCGAAATTTTGTTAAGCAAAAGCAAAAAGATATAAGCAATAACATTAGGCTTTTCTTAGACAGGAAAATAATTAACTAACAAGATTGTTACCACAATTTCGCATCCAAGTTCTCCAAAAATGATCGCATGTCCTTCTTCCAGGGAGAATTGATATCGAAATAGCATTATGTTGTCATCCTTATGCAAAAACAAAAGAATAACAACAACCAACCTTTACCAGAGAAAGGTCGAAAATCGGTTTTTAACTATTGCAAGAAAAAGTTGAACACCTGCGAAACACATATGCTTTTATGCTAAACCAAAACCGATTCAACATATTGTGACTTTTTCACATATTGTTTCTATCAGAACCCCTCATGATCCTTTGATAAAGCCTACCAACATGGGCTATAACTTAATCCTGCTAAATCAAAAAGTCACCCAAACCGTTAGGGTTCTCACCATATTATGAGATCGAATATCAAGGTAATGAAAACGAAATCAAACATCCCATAAACATTCATAGCAATAAATAAAGCATTCAAGCACAGGCTATGAAAATCAAAAATTATCACAAGAAAAATTATAAATCAAATATCTTTGTTCATAATAGTTTTTATTCATAATGGACTTAATACAATCAATGAAAGAAATCAAAAATTGCAGCCTATTTTTCTTAAACAAGAATTTAAGTTAATTCATCCTTGTTATCCTCTGTCTCCATGATTTCATCAAGGTTTTCTTCAAATATTTAAAGCTTGGTAGCGTGAAAACTAACCTTTTGAATAGCACGAAAGTCTCTATATGATGCCCAGCAAACAACATGAAAAATAATTTCCTCTCAAGCAACAATAGATAACTCCTTCAGGAGTTCCTTTCTTCCTATTAGTTCAAGAACTCCTTCACATAGGCTTGTAGCCCTTACTTCAAGGAGGGATGGCATGATCTGATAGGAACACAATTTAGAACAGATTTCCAATCTTCTTTTATTAGAGGAATCTAAGACACTTTCCACTTCTTGGATACAGTATTCTCCCACAAATTCGTTGTATGATCTTTTATATTCAGTGAAAAGAATTACATGAATCTTTCTAGTTCAAAGATCATGAAATCTACAGGAGTATATCAGATCTGATATAACATTCTTTAGGTCTTTCATAACTGGCACATATGAAAAGTTCGAATAAGAATTCGGTTCTTATCAGATTTTAATTACTTATAAAAGGAAACCTTTTATTTCGACAATCTTTCCTGAAAAGGGAATTATCAGAATTTCCCATTTTAAACAAATTTCTACAACACAGGTGTGCTTAGGAACATAGATATTAGTTTTTTAGTAACAACTTTATTTCAGACTGTTTTTCCTCTTCCACATCTTTGGATACGATGTGTCATCATAATCAAGGAATCGTTCAGAGTCTGTTCCTTTAAAAGGATGAGAGGGAAACCTTGTTCATTTAAAATCATTTTTCTTGTGCTCCTTTTTAAATGATTTTGGTATATACTAGGTAGACCAATAATCCGTACAATGCCTCTTTACTCTGTTGCTTAAAAGTCGAGGAATAAGGTTTAATTTTCTCAACTCTCTTGAGACAAAATGAAGAGCATTTTTCATTATATGAATCTTGCACATCCTCTGAACATGGTTTTTACTACCACAGAAATAACAACACTTGATATTATAGGGATTCTGATGTTGCAAGTTACTTGTTTGTGCATGACCATTGAAAACTCATTTCCTTCTTTTTAGACTCTGAGGCTTTGATTTCTTCCTTTCTTCATGAACTTCCTTCTTCTGATGTGAAAAATCATTACGAGTTTGTTTGTCCCTACTTGTTTCTTCATTGCTATGTTGAGCATTTTCTTTTGGAGAAACTTCTTGTTGAGTACACACAGATTTAACAAACTTAATTTCACTGTTAGAGACTGTAGTACTATTACCTTCGTATCCTAACCCACTTGTGTCACCATAACTCCTTCTTCCTCCCAACGGAGAAGAAAGACTAGAAGAGCTTTCATTAGGTTTTCTCAACATAGAGATTTCTTCTTTTAATGTAATGTTCTCATTAAGAGTAGAGTTAAGCGTTTCCTCTAAACTTTTTATGTTTGAAAGAAGACCCTTTTCTTTTTTCCTTGTAGTACTCTTATTGAGTGTTCATTTTTACCTTAGAGTCATCAAGCTCCTTTCCCAGAAGAAGGTTTTTTTCTCGAAGAATTTCCAGATCTTTTTCGAAAGTTTCTACATGATGACGGTCAACGTCCATTCCCTTTTTATAGTCACAAACTTGTTGTGTGATTTCTCCTTTAGCAATTCATGCTCTTCTTGGAGATTTTCTAACTTTAATGTCAAATCTTGTTCTCTTTCAAGAGTTGAAAGAAGTTCATTAGAGCAGAGAAGAAATTGTTTACTCAATTCCTTTAGTTCAGAAGTTCTTACGCTTGATATTTCATTAGAGATCTCAAGAATATAACTTAAAAATGTTTCATTTGAGATCTCATCAATTGAGTAATCAGGATTTGAAGAACAGTCTCCTTTTGAGCACAAATCTTGTGGTACGTTAAAAGAGACTTTCTTTAGCTTTCGTTCTTTTTTAACTTTGCTTTGGCCCATATCTTATAGGATGGATTGCACCAAACACAGATTGTCATCTCTTTTCGTGTTTTCCTGCTCTGATACCAATTGAAAAGGCGAGGGTACCCAAATATACCTCAAGCTAAAACTTATCCTTCCTGTAAGTCCTTTCTCCGAAAGTGATTGTCTATGGACTGAGTCGATACAATACAACAAGTCGGTTCACACTTCGTGTGATCATATATGGATACGAGATCGAGACAATACAACAACGAAGTATGTTTACTTGATACAAACGATCAGACTTAACCAAACACAATAGGATTGGTTATCAAGTAAATAAGAGTTAATGTTTGTGTAATTTATTTTAATTATAATAAAATAATTATAATGCGGAAATACAAAGTAAATGACAAAACAAGATTTTTTTAACGAGAAAAACCGCAAATGCAGAAAAACCTCGGGACCTTGTCCGGAATTGAATACTCTCAGGATTAAGCCGCTATACAAAATAAACCAACTTAGTGTAGTTGATACCAAGCAACTAAACTTATAGTTCACCTAGTTCCGTCTGTATTTCCACGCCTCCGACCTGTAAACAAATCACGTACTTGGACCAATTCCTTTGGTTCGTATTCCAAACAGTAAAGGAACAACAAATCTGTTTGGTATCAACTCTCTTCAACCAAGTGATATGAGTTGGACAGAGTCTCTTCTGTTTATCTTAACATAAACTTCTTTTCCAGGTTCCAAGATCTATCTTATGTTCAATTACCAAAAGGTAATCTTTAAGATTTTGCAATCAATACCTTTAATCCCAAGGAAATGTATTGATGCCGATCTACGTAACTATTCTATCAAAATACCACAAGGATAGATCGATTATAGTTGGATCCTCTTTTACCGAAACAAGTATTGTGAACACCAAAGATTTATATAACCAAGTCAGGAATCTTCTATCTCTTCTTTGTCTTCAAATCTTCGTAGATCTTCAATAAATACCTGCACACAACTACTTGAATCTCTTGTGATCAATCACACACAAAACATAGTCTGTTAACAATGAATTATCACTAGATCGTATTTAGCACTAACAACAGTTAAAGATACCTGTCGAAACCTTGAACTAGTTTGAGTAAATCTTATATCAAAAGAGAAGATTCTCAAGCATAAACAAACTAGGTGCAATAAAAGTTCAACCACCGTTAGTTAATCAAATCAATATGAAAACAAAAGATAAACCGCAATTATCTAGTTTCCCACCAATGGTACGCGCTAGAGCTTCTCAATCCCAAAGAAGACTTTAAACTGAGCGGCTGTAAGAGATTTCGCCTAATTAGGTTACTTTCCTCTCCGAATAGGCGGCTTCACCAGTAACAGTAGAACAGAGAAAGTTTACTGTCATGAAGGATTAGTTTGCTAGAAAGGAAAACTTCAAGTATTTATAAACAAGTAAGTTTGTACACTAAGGAATTTCCAAAACCGAAAATATTCTCAAGATATTCTATAATGATTTCCATGTTCGGTTTTCATAATTCCTAAGAATGCTCTGTCCAAAATAATGATCGAAAATCTCCTTGGAAAATCTTTAACTTGCAAATGCACATTACTAATTCTTATTTTCCATATATAATTAAAAACCTTTATTAAAAGATTCTTAAATTATTTAATTTCGATCCTGGGATTTACTTCATTCTTAGCCGTTAAGGAATATCTTTGAACAATAAAAAATATACGCATTACTGTATGTGTTCAAAGTGTGTCGACATCCTTTGTTTGTAAGTCCTCTTTCATACTTACTCACTTGAAACCGATTCACCATACTTCCAAACAAGTTTAGAATTGGTTCATCTGACTTTCAAGAGCTATGCGATTGATAAAGAACTTCTCAATCACAAATCATGGGTTTAACGGTTCTACCAAAACAAGTTTCGGTTCTACCTCCATGTGAGTACTGTGCATAGTCACACTGGCTTCCCAATATTCGGTTGGCTAGGTATTATGATCGGTTCCCCACATATATATGGTATCTAACTCATATGTATTGCACATGTCCATAGGATCGGTCCCCCTTTGCCTAAAAACGTGTTGCACATGTCCATAGAATCGGTTCCCCTTTCTGCTATAAACCTTGTTGCACCCCATACAAGGATCGATTCCCCTTTGTGATGTGCTGCGCCTCTTACTAGGATCGGTTCCCCTTTACCCAGTGTTAGGCCTTACAAACTACACAAACTCGATCATACCAACAGGTGATTACTTAAGATCAGTTTCACTAATAAAAGTCATACCAATACAAAAGTCTGGCCTCATGTGAATAGTTTTACCAAGAACACAAACAAGTGATGAGCAGTTATACTAATCACACATATTGGTCGTTCATAAGATATGCAATGAAGAACAGCCCCAATAACGCCTGGTGATTTCCTTTTCGATTCACAAACAAAGTTCATGAACTTACTTCCTTAAAACACATGTAACAACATTGTTTCCTAGGATGAAATCCTCACCTTATACCCATACATAATCACAATAGCATTCGTACGAATATGTTGATGTCTTATCTACAAAGTTTAATGGTTAAGAAATAAACCTCGTATTCAATTCCTTAATACTATGTCTATCTAAAGTGTTCATGCTTTGCAGTTTTGTTTTCAATATGCACGACTTGAAAGATACGTTAGGGAATGAAACAGTTCAAGTCAAATATCACTAACCTCAAGTGGAAGGATGATGTTGTGGTTGTAGATCCGTACTTCTTCACTTCTTCAAGTCTTTGCAATAATTGTAATGTCTCATATCCTAATACTTTCAAGCTAACCTATGCGAAGTTGACTCTAGTGCATTTAATCAAGAGACTCTTAATTGAGTTTTGGTTCACTAAAATATGACAACCAAACTTGACATACCAACGCTTGGTGGGTTCAACCGAGCTATTCTCTAACACAAACAACCTGAGGAGGTCCAAATACTAGCACAGTTAAGGCGAGATCGATGGCCAATGACTCGCAAGAGTATATGGAACTGATATTTCGTCGCCCAATATTAAAGACCCTACCCAAGGCGACCATAAGCCCTTTAAGTTCTCTATGTGGGGTAAGGAAGTAAGACCTTAATTAGGAGGAAAATAAGACCTATGAACTCGTACGAACATGAGGAGCGCGAAAAGAACAGAGGCAAGGAAAGATCACGATGATGCATACGGGAGCCAGACTTCTCACGAGCTAAGTATCATCTAATTTACAAGTTAAATTATTCCAATAATAATCGCAGCATTCCAGAGAACACCTATGTCACTATACATTAGAATCCTGCTTCTCACCCATATTGCGCGACAAAATGATCATGAGATAAGAGTTCAATTTTTAAATTTGATCCCTTTCGTCGCACAAAATTACACACATAAAAACTCCCCTATTCGAAGTTGAAAAGCGGAGGCAAGTAGGAGAACACTAGAGGTCCCGACATGCTTTCCAACTCCGAAGGTAGATACCCAAACCATAACATACATAGAAAATAAGAAAATAATTGATATCCATAGATATAATACAGGAACGTAACACAATCATCGAATACATATCTATTTCTAAAAACAAAGTGCAGGAAAATGATACAATCACAGCGACACATAGCAGTAAGAGAAATATAAGAAACACGCGAGGAGAAATATAAAAAACACGCGACCAAAGCCCCTTTTCGCGAATCTTCACCACCACCAGCAGCGCATCAAATCCACCAGAGTAATTGGGATCAGTATCGCGAGGTGACACCAATCTAGAACGCGTGCAACAGCGAATTAGACCCCTTCAAGAGAATCGGTAGATATCCCTTCCCGAAGAGCGATCCTGCCAAGAGGCTCGGTGGATAATTCTTTCCGTATGGTGACCCAAGGATGAAATTGGGTACCATACAGTCGAGAGGAAATACCGTCATGCTTAAAGAACAAAAACACATCTACAAGAGGCCCCCAGTCATGATGAAAACAAGATCTAGACCTGGAGAAGCACCAAAATAAGATATAGAATTTCATGAGGCCGGGAAAATTACAAAGTATGAAGAACCGAGGCAAAGACTCGCCGGAAAAGTAATACAACGGATACGTAATCGATCAAGGGTACCTAGAGCCAGTACTGCTTTGTAGAAGTGATTAAGAGAATACAAAGAAAAGAATAATAACATAAAGTAAATAACACGATTGTTGTTGCTAACTTCTTCTTCTTCTACTGCTTTGAAAGAAAACCTCTATTACAAACCATAGTAGTGGCCGCACTCTCTCTCGTTTTTCTCTACCTCTCTATCCTATCAATCTCCTCCTTTTATAGGAGTGTAAACTTGCTGGAAAAAGAAAATAAAGCTATGAGGTTTTAGAACTCATCTAAACTAGGAATCCTTTCTAAAGTTGGAAACCTCCAAAGCTATGAGTTTTAGAACTCATCTAAACTAGGAATCCTATCTAAAGTAGGAAACCTCAAACTTCTAGGATAAGTTAACAAACTTACACCTCTTCTAGTATCTTTTAGATACTCTCTAGCCGTAATGTGGCTCTAGGATAATGATAGCCTCATCTGGCAGCTTTAGCTGTCCCTCTGCTTCTGTTATTTGTTTGTGTGAATATAATCTTCACATTACTTAAGTTTTGTGCATATAATCTGCACATCCAACTATGCAGCCGTTGATACAACTCTGTGAAGATAATCTTCACGTCACTCTTCTAGCCTTAATATGGCTCAACTTCTTCTACGATACTCCTGTATCAACAACAGCAGCAGGAAGAAGCACACCACAATCCACCATCAAAAACATGAAATTTGAAGAACACATAAAACCCTAAATCTAAACAAACAGAAAGAGAAAGAGGAAGATGAGAAAATAATCCTCCCCATCCCTGGTATTTATATAGGGAAAGCAATAAAGACGCACAGTCGAAAAAAAAGGAAGTTGACAACACGTGTAATGAATGTGTGGAAATCACAGAGATATATACATTAAATAAATAAGATTTACCAACAGATTCTCGCATTATTCCACTTACAGAAGAATAACGCGAGAAGAGGCAAAATGTAGGGGCGAAATATCGCACAGAGCTAATCCACAACCTCGCCTCAACTAAGACAACCATTAGCACGAAGAGGAAAGAAACTCGGCGAAGAAATAATCACGCGACAGCAAAAAAGACACACGAAGAGGAGTCATGAAACTGGCATAGAGCGACATATATTAAGACAAGTGCGAAGTATTAATACGAAGAGACAGTGACATCTTCCCAGAACCTAGCGAATGAGACAAACTGATACAAGATCAACATAGATATTTTGCATATGATCATCTGTTTTCTTCTACTGGTGTATTTGCCTATATAAGAATTCAATTAGTGAAGAGAGAGGCAGGTCGCAAAAGAGAGAATTCAGTCAAGTGAAAGAATTAAGAACACTCATAAGAGAAAAGCCATTAGAGTTCATTCCAAACTTTGTTACTTCCATTATTAGTTGTTCAATACCATTGTATTCATTGTAAGAACTTCATGAATGTTAGAATAGGGGAATCCAACTCAAAACCAATTGACAATGAGTGGAGAGGCCCTAAGGATTATAAATTGCGGGATCTTAGATTGCCCAGACAATGTGGGACTAATAATCTCAACACGCCCCCTTACGTGTAGCCTCGTTGGGTCTAACACATGGACAATAAATCGGGTGATGCGGAGTAAAGGCGCGGTCAATGATTCAACGCAAATAGCCTGCTCTGATACCATGTTAGAATACGTGAATCCAACTTAAAACCAATTGGCAATGAATGGAGAGGCCCTAAGGATTATAAACCGCATGATCTTAGATTGCCCAGACAATGTGGAACTAATAATCTCAACAATGAATCTAATACAAAGTGTTTGAGAAAGATCATACTAGTGTCAAGTGATGTATAATCTCATTAATGTCAAAGTTGATTCTCATGACTTAGGCTTTTAGTTATTATCATCTCATCGGGTGTACCTATGGGATTTTCGGTAGCGACACTACTGATATAATGGTTAGTTGCTAAACAAGCAAGGGTCACTGCATTTCAACAATAACTAAGTTGTATATATAAAAATTACCACCCAAATTCAAAGACACCTATAGGTAAAGCTAGGAATCATCTCAAGGAAATCCTACTACCCCTGCGCAGAAGAATTTGAGAAAATATTATAAGTAGACAGCCTTTGCAATGTCAAATATACAAGAAAAGAAGTCTGTTATAGGGATACTGGACAAGCGGCAAACCCAAGGACTGAAATATTGCCAGCAGACAAACTAAATGATGTGAACAAACAAGAAGAGAAGTTGTATAGGAAGTCAGTGAAGTGTCGAGCACAGCACTAACTGAACTTTATAAACATGCTTCGAACTTTAATTATTCTATAGGCTGTCAATTGTTGTTCTACATCCCACCAAGATATCTCACCAAGATAAGTATATCAATATGTAATGTTTGAATAACTGACAAATTTGCGCTAAATCTAAACCACTAGTGCACAAATGAGCAGGAGAATTATGTCATTTCAGGAAGTATTCGATCTGGAACTTAACCACTAATGCACAAACAGAAAAGCAGAATCGATGGGATACAGAGAAGGACGTGATAATAAGCAAAGCAGAAACATGTTACTCTAAGTAGGTACTCAGCTCTAACTGTCAACGTTGTACCCCAAGTTATCGGCTTTTGCCGAAGAATGTAAGTCCGTCTCTACCTTGGTCTTTTGCTTTATGGTTACCCTTTTAGGATTACTTTTTTGTCAGGTTTGTCATTTGTGGTCTCCGATTCTTGTTTTTTTTTTTTGCAGTATCCAATACCTTCAGCCAGCCAGAGGAGTGAGCTTACAGCTTCAGTATTGAATGACTTTTGGGTATCTATGACTTCAGGAAGCGAGGATTACTCTTTCAAACATATGCGCAAAAATCAATATGAAGAAAGTCTGTTTAGATGTACAAAAATTTACCTTTGGCGGATCGAGTTATTCTAACTGAAAGTGAGGAAAGAAAGAGATAAAGGACAAATAATTTGATCAGAAAAGGTCAGAAAATAATGATTTTATACTATAACAACCATCGCAGTCAAGCTCCACAACCTTGCCGCGTGATCTTCTAAATCCAGGATTGGAGGCTCTGCACCCACTAACAGCAATCAGCTTTGAAACTACATTTCTGCCTCCCTTAGATTTCTTATAAAATCGAAAGACCAACTCTCCACATTATTCCCAATCCTGATATGGATAGAATCCTTACTTTTATTTCGAACAATCTGGAGGACAGTGATCTATAAAAGATATCCTAACCAATATGTTGTCGATTTCTTTATTTCTTTATCTGGCACAAAGAAATATATGAAAAGAAACCAGTTCATTAATTCTTCTTCGACATATCTCGAGCACAAGACTCGAGCACAAGATACATAATGGAGGATTAAAAGTGCACAGTTGTGAAATTAGTAAATAATCATACCACAAATTCCTCAATAGATCAGTTAAGCATATATTGTTAGCATGTTTGGTTTCATAATAACAATAAATGCGACAGACAACAAACTGATATGACAGAATGAAAAGCAAACATGTGCCAGATTAAACATCGTAACCCTTTATCAGGATGAAAGATCTGCCAATATATTCATCGAGAAGCAAGCGGCAGCAGCAATATTAAGACTAGAGAAGAATGAGCAGAAGATAGACACCTGAATAAATACTAAAATCAAATATCTACATTAACAAAAAAATACCATCCAGAATACTCACGAAAGAAATTGCATAAAATAATCTCTAAGAAATCAAAACGAACTAGAAGAAATCAAGGTGATTTCTTATAATCAAACGTAAATGAACATAAACCTAGACAAATCGAAAAAACTTCTATCTGCAAGTGGCTTCAACTGCAAGCTTGTTATTGATACCGCCACAAGCACTTGATCCCAAAGTCTTCAGGGACACATCAATTGAACATGTTTCTTTACCAACACATGCTTTTTCGACAATGCTTATCAAGCTTTCAGAATCGCAAGGTCCCCTCTCAAACGATCCACAGCTTCCTTGAGGATTACCAAAGCTTGCAAATGAAATAGCAGAAATCGTGCGACCATGGCAAGATATCTCTAGACTTCTTCCCTCGTAAGCATTGGCACAAACAGACCCAACTTTAATGGTTTGGAAGTTCACTTTTGAAGGATTTCCACCAACTTCTTCAAACAATATCAATGTGTTGGAATCAGCACGAAGGAACGATCTTGGCACATGATACCTACACATGGAACAAAAATATTAGTCGTCGAATTATTTAATAAAGTTAGAAAACCAAGCCAACATAAACAAGAATAAGGAGGCCATGACTAACCATCTTTGCGAAGGTTCACCGCACTTAGAAGCACACTTTTTGTCACTATACGAACCACGATAATCACATATTTCTTCGCAACCATCATTAGCGGCTAAGAAAGATGGCCAGAAGCGTCCAATACTTTTACCATTTACCCAAGCATGACCCTTACCCATACCCTTTAGATCAACAACAACTGCATCTGTTCCCGACGGAGCCTTGAATGTAGTCTGCAATACCAAAAAATACCACTATATTTAGTATTACACTTGCAGGAAACAAACTACACCAAAAATCAACGATCTTGGAAACACATTACATACCTTGTACCAAGTCAGCAACTTGTTCGAAGGGATTTCCTTCGTCAACCACTTAGAAGCCGAAGGTGATTCAACACTGTGAAGGTTTGCATCTTCACCATGTAGTCCCACTTTATAAATCCACTCTTTAGCCGACAAGTCCTTGATGATTAACTCATCATTGTTTTTGGCAATTAACTGTACCCCGGCTAACCCAGTGTCTACTGAATCGAATTTTGGGCCATAATTCTGTTTAAAAAAATTGAAGTCATGTCAGAGATCCATTATCGTCAGATATGTTTGCAATCAAAAGTGCAATCAAAAGTGCAAAGTCCAAAAACAAACCTGTAAACCAACTGTTGCACTAAGCAAACTTATTTGATTCTTGCCATGGTTAAGCCTAATCTTTTGTTCGAACATGAACTTATAAGTTCCATAAGCAGCCCATTGAGACCCTACATGCTCACCGTTCACAAAGGCATGAAGGACATGACCACTAGTATTTACTCTTAAAAGAATTTCATCCTTGTCGGACATAAGATCTTGCTCGTTCATATCAACACTGTATATATACCAAAAAAAAATAAAAATAAAAATTAATTATTTTTGGTGTTGGATAAAAGTTAAACGAATTGAGATTAAGACTGATTATAATTACATACCTTGTCATGTACCACAGGTAATCAGAAACATCGTTAGATGCTGTTTTCTGTTCAAGAAGGCGGTTCGCGGAAAAAGTTCCTTTGCCAAGAACAGTAGTATCTTTTGTATTCTCGGGCCTCCATACCCAGTTTAACCCTGATTGTGCATCTTCAACTTCGTTATCTGCCTTCTTTACCATCACAGATGTTTGTGTATTTATCTTAGCGGTATTATAATCATCGTTTCTACAATCCGAAAGAACACTGACAGACCATGCAGGAACAACTAATTTAGTTCCTTCAAAAGTTACTTCTGCATCAGAAGTTTCATTGGCATTGCTGAAAAAACAACTCGAAGTTCCATTGAAGCTGTATTTGGTTACAGAAACAGAGTTGTTGAAATCAGTGTCGGTAATATCTCCATAAGTAAGAGTTTTTTGCATTGATTTAAGAACTTGGTGAAGCTCTTTCAGGTGACCCCATTTAGGTTGGTTCAAGTTTCCGAACTCATCTAGGGGAGCATCATAATCATATGTAGTTGAAATATAAGGACCACCAGCACTTCGGCCAAAGTTGGTACCACCATGGTACTGCACAAATACAACAAACACTTAGAATTCATATAAAAAAGAATTACTATGGCATTAGCATATACAATTACATAAATAATTATATAAAGTATGAATAAATTTATTTACCATGTAGTAATTCTGAAAAGTTCCACCACGTTGGAAGAAACGAGCAACGGAAAAAGCAACATCTTCAGCAGTTCTGTGAGGATGCTTTCCACCCCAATTTTTGAACCAACCAGTCCAATTCTCAGTCCACATCTTAGGCGTGTTTGGGTGAGTCGGAGTGAAAGAGTCGCAATACCAGCCATTACAAGTGTTAAT
>NW_020624376.1:3071809-3075860 GCF_003573695.1 Papaver somniferum | reverse complement strand
CCCCCCCCCCCCCCCAAAAAAAAAAAACTTCCTCTACTACTTCATTCTACTGCTCTCTCTAAATTATTTCTAAAACCTAACTTATAAATCAACTAACTAATCTAACTAATTTAACTAATCTAATCATTTTAATTAAATTAGTGCTAATCATTATAGGGACATTTTAGCCATTAGAAAATACAAGATTAAAGGGTGGATTGGTTTTATTGGGATACTCTAATCAAGCCAGATTTTGTCTTATTGGGTATATCCCAATTAGTTTGGATATCCTATAATCAAGCCAGGTTTATAAATGCTTGACCAATTGACCTATTTTCTATTTATTTTTTATACATATATATTTTAGAAAACATAGGGGGATGGGAAGGAATATTTTGATTCTTGGACATAGCTATTTGTCCTTTACACATCATCTCTGTTTACTTGAAATAGACAAGCCAACAAAAATGGGCAAGGGATCATTGGACTTAACGAAAACAGTAAAAATAAGAAAACAAAGATTATTTCTAGATATGGAAATAATGATTAAGACATGCACTGGAAAGTTTTCATAAACGACAAAAGTAAGTGTATACTTGACTATACCATGTTTGATTTGGATTTGTGGTGGACGGACCTGTACACGTAACATGATCCAATTGGATCCGAATAAAGTTGCATTATTGTTGCATGAGATATAATTTGTGTTGGTTAACACTAGAGCTGGCAAACAAGCCGAAACCCGTGGGTTAACCCGTGTCCGGACCGTGAAAATCCGAACCCGGACTGGCTGGTTTCTAAACAAGCCGGGTTCGGGTTGGAGAAATGGTGACCCGTCGAGAAACGGGTTAACCCGGACCGGACCGTGAAACCACGGGTTAACCCGTTAACCCGCATTTCATACGTGTCGCCTCTCCTTCCCTGGGTTAATCGACCGAGAGGATAAACTCTCATTTATATTTTCTTCTTCTTCTCGTTTCTTTCTTCTTCTCTTCTTTCTGTTTTTCACCTCTCGTGAATTCTTGTGAGGGCTCTGAGGTGGTGAGGTTGGGATAATTAGACAAGAGTCATGGGTTGTTGCTGGAGGTGGTGTTGTTCTTGGCTGAACAAGGAGAGAAGAGGAAATATTAAATCAGTGAAGATATGAATTAGAGTTTATAGAGTTGGATGATGTTATGAAGATTTAGAAGATAAATTATGAAGTTATTGTTGTTGAAGATTCATGAGTAGTTTTTTAATTTAAGCCTTGAAGTTGATTCAGTGACGAATCATTGAAGAATCAATAGTTAGGGTTTTCTGTAATTGATCGAGAATTCAATTAAAGGTGAATAAGGAGAAGTTAGAAGATGAGTTTGTTTTTGATGAGTGCTAAAAAGTGCATATTTCTATATATTTTTCTTGGCATTTAACTCATCTTTTGTGCATTAATTCTACATTTTATCCCATATTCTGTATTTTCATTGTTTTCAAGAATAAATATTTTTCTTACTTAATTTTGCATTTTTAGGTAATAAATAAAGTCTGGATAACTTGCGGAGCGGAAAAGAGCTGAAGAGTGGTGAAAAGCCGGGAGGAATTACACAAGGAAGCCGCGAAGAATGTTGTGCACAAGACCAAAAGGCTAGAAGTGGGCTTGAAGAGGAAGAAATTGTTCTTAAAGAAGAAATGGGCTCAGAATTATCCCAAGCCCAACTTATCTCCCAAACCAAAACCCAAATCCATAACCCACTTCTCATGTAGCCGTCAGATTGGATCCATATCATCATCCAACGGTCGCCTCCTCTTCGTGCATCAAAGTCTGAATTTCCTGACCAACACTACAACACCTAACTCCATCTCACGCCGTTAGTTTCGTTGTATCTCTTCATCCGCCGGTCGCTGAAGGCTATGTTCCATCTTATCGTTGGATGCATTTCAGATGTATCAATCAAACGCCTATCACTCGCCTAACATCGAAATCTGATGAGCCCGCCTCACACTCGAGCAACCTAACCCTATACCCATCGCCAAACACTCCCCTCCTTCTTTCCATCGACTTCTTTCTCCCTCACCCTCTGCAACCACCATACCCTGCCGCACCACCATCACCACCACCTTCTCCCCTGTCATCTCCACCAAACGCCGCCAACAACTCTCTCCACCAAACCGTATCTACCCACATCACCCCCATACCCTACATACATCTCTAGCCACCTATTTTACCCATTTCCCCTCTAATTTTCCCTTGAAACCCTAGGTGGGAAATTAGTAAAATAGGTGAGGCTATAAGACTGAATTGGAGCAGGAGAAGGACTGAGAGAAGGCAAAGAAGGATGGGTCGACGTCAATTTGAAGATTAGGTGAGTTAATTTCACTGTTTGAATTTGGGTATTTTTCTATAAACCCTAATTGTATAATTTAGGGATTTGGGTATAAATAGACTGGGGTGTTTGTGTAAAAGTTATGCCTGGATTAACCAGAGCATCAGTAGAATAATTTTAGGTTTCCTTTTGTTTTGCAATTATAATTTTCAATCCACTGTTAGTATAAGTTGTTCTTTAATGTTTAGTGTTTCAATTTCAATATCAATGTCTAACATGTTCTAGCTTTACTTGTTAGGGAATGGATGAATCTTTAATCTCTGCTGTGTAGTACATTGTCATATTGCTCCTGAATGTTAAACCAGTTTAGGAATTACTTGAACTTGGTTAGTCATCACCTTACTTTCACATTGCATGCCATGTATGCATTGTAGTTAGATGCATAAGCTGTTGATAAATTGCAACTCATGCTAGATAGATAAGCTTTTGACTAGTTGTGCCTTAGAAAGACAACTAGTGCTTTGGAATCATATCACAGTTGAGTTGGGTTTAACTTTCTATAGGAGAATACATTGTAGAAGTTAAGGTGGATTCAAGCCCTTATTTCATCCATAACATCTTCACTCATCCACCTTCACTGTCCACTTTTGTTTTTCTGTTTTCCTTAATTTTTTTTCTCTTGTTCCATTGCTGTCTTTACAGCCCATCAATTGTCCACTGTGGTGTTAATAACACCACACATCCTCATTGTTCACTGCCCCTAAGAACAAGTTAGAAAAAGAAGCAAGAAACTAAAAATAGCAAATATTTGCCCACCTTGTCCCTGTGGACAACCCCTTCTTACTCCACCTATCTACAACAACCCTGTATACTTGCAGGTGTAGTTGTAGGTTCTTTTAAAACCACACCAAGTTTTTGGCGCCGCTGCCGGGGACTCGGTAGCGGCGAAATTGCTTTTTCTTTCTTTGATTTTGCTCTTGCTTGTTGATTCTTCTCTTCTGAAACCAACAGGTGCACTGCCTTGCTGCTTGCTGAAACTCCTGTTGGGCTGTTACTGTTAGGTATTGTTGCTGCACTGAACTGGTGCTGTTTCTGTTGCTTGCAGGTGCTGTTGGAGCTGGTGCTAGGAGAAGCTGCCTGACCCTGGTGCAGCTGCTGTTGCTGCTGAATTGCTCCTGTTGCTGAAGCTGTTGCCCCTGCTGTTGTTGTTGTGACCTTGCTGTGAGGCTGAGAACAAACCTCTGGTGCTGATGTGCTGCTGTGAAGCCCAAATAGAGCTGAGCTGCTTCTCCTGCTGCTGCTCCTGATCCTGCTGCTGCTCCTGGTCCTGCTACTGTGCCTCAGCTGTTGCTGCTGTGCAAAGGCAAGCTGCTGCAACCCCTGCTGGTCCTGATCCAAAGCCCAACTGGGCTGATTCCAAGCAGCTGAAAAAGAACAAAGCCCAACTGGGCTTTGCAACTGAAATACCCAACTGGGCCACAGAAAAGCCAAAGCTTAGGATGATCCAAAGCCCAACTGGGCTTTTGCAACCTAACTGAGCAGCTGGGCTGTGCTTAAGCAAGTAAGCCTAAACCCATTAAGAGAACCCAACCTGTGGGCTTCCATTTTTAATTTGTGGGCTTGTAATAAATTTTGTTTTTCTTTATTTTTTATTTGGGCTTGTAATAATTTTTCTTTTTCTTCTTTTTCTTTCTTTTATGGGTTTGTAATTATTATTGATGTTTTTATTTTCTTTTATGGGTTGTGCTAATTTATGCTAGGATAATTTCAAA
>NW_020624376.1:3069065-3071431 GCF_003573695.1 Papaver somniferum | reverse complement strand
AAAAAAAAAAAAAAAAAAAAAAAAAAAAAAAAAATTTACTTTACTTGCTCCCAAATTCTAAAACCAAATTTTATTTTGCTCCCACATTAACAACCAAATTTTTCTTCTTCCTCCTTATCCCGACAAAACAAAAATTCTCCCATAAAAACCAAAAAGTTTTCCAAATCTTTCCCTAAAAACCAAAATTTTTCTTTTTCCCATCAAAACCAAATGTCTCCCGCCAAAACCAAATTTTTCCCAACAAAACCAAATTTTTCCAAAAAGTCCAATCCCTTAAAAACCAAATTTTGAGCTTTGTAAACTCTTTACTTAGCCTTTGAGCCCAATCATGTCTAGATCTTTTTCTACAGTTGGGGAATACAACAAATCCCTTAGAGAACTTGCGTGTGGACAAACTTCACGTTATGAACCCCCCATAGACCATGATGTCAATAGTTATAGGAATTATTATGGACATTTTCAAAGTCCCGAGCTTCAATACATGAACCTTACTGACTATTCGCACATGCATCGTTTGCCACAACGTGAAAATGAAAATTTTGCTAATGCCTCACTCACACAATCATCTCTTGTGGATCAATTAGAAGCTCGAATCGCAGCTTTAGAAATGCAATCACATGATGAATCTGTCACATCTAATTTTCTTAGGCAACCTGAAATCTATGCATGTCCCGCATGTGGTAGTTTAGACCACCCTGTTGAGAATTGTCATATTTTGCATAATTTTAGGCAATCTAGAGAAAATCCAAGGTATGAAATGCCCATAAATTGTGAGAATGGTAGTCATTGGGACCATAATCAATCCTTTGAGGGTTGCGATCAATCTTTTATAAACCCTAATGACCATGCACACATGTACCAATCACCACAATTTGAACATGAAGAATTTTGTACTCCCATGAATTTAGACTCCACCACAGAAGCTTTCAGACTCAGTGAGCAAAACTTCGATAGATCTACATCACGAATTCAGGCATATTTCGATCAGATTTTGCTTCACCTACAAAAGGAGGAAATTCATGAGGAAATGTATGTTGTCCCTAATGAAGTGTCTAGTCCCATTCATGTAAATGATGTTGAATATGAACCTAATTTAAAGGAACATGAATCGACTAACGACACCACCACTTTTAATGAGGACCAATATGCATGCTACCATGATGATGATTATGATGATTATGATGATGTGTTAGAAGAACATGAGAATATTGTGGAACCTGTTGGTTCAATAACATATGGCTTCTCGCCCTCGACCTTCATGAATGTTGTTTTTTCTAATACTCATTATAATTCATATGATTTTGATATTGACATGGGATTCGTACAATTATTCTGTGAAGATGAGCATGACATAGGAATAGTTGAATCTTCTGTAGACACTAATATGCATGAAAATATATTTGATGTGTCTGATTCTCTACCTAGGTCACATTGTGATATTTCTCCTGATTTGCCGATGCATGAGAATGAATCTGTTGATGATGTTGATGATTCTGAGTGTGAACTTGCTAATTTGATTGATGATTGTGAGCATGATGTGACATGTGTAGATGATTTAGGAGATTTTGATTTGATTAATAATGATGTGCCTATCGTCCTACATAAGTCACAATCTGATGGCCTTCCACCCAACCTAGATTTGGTTTGTACCCATATTGTCAAACCGACTTTTCTGAGAGTCCCTAATCTAGGTTTGGAACTGTGTGCTTCCCAAGTCCTCTTGGACTATTTTGCTTCTAAGTATAATACATTTGAGGAACCACAGTTGGAATTAGCATGTTTGCCCGTCCCTAGCAAAGTTCATTTCGAGCTAGACCTTTTGCATGATGAACCCCCGAAACTGCGCGATTTTGTTTTCAAAATTATATCTTCTATAAAATCCAGGTTTGGGGGTAGCTCATTTTGTTTCACAGCTTCACTTGCATGCCTACCATATTATTATTGTGTGAAGCTGTTGAAACCTTTACACTTTGTCTTTTGGGTTGATCCTCAACTCTTTAGATTGTTAGTGTATGGTGAATTTTTGTATATAATCCAGTAGATAAAATTTCTTAAAAACCCTTTTGTTCCTTTTGTATATATTTTGCTAATCCAATATGATCTCGGCTGAAATATGTTGGATTTTTTTTGCCTTGAATAACGGAGTTTTAATTCTGCTTTCGCCGAAATCGGGTATTCTCTCTCCTTTTACTCTACTCAGCATGTCCCTTTCCATATGTTGCATTTTAATTCTTTCCATATTTTGAAACATTGAGGACAATGTTTAGTTTAGGTTTGGGGGTATAGAGTAGATACCATGATAATTTGCCATAATTGAAAACGAACTCCTTCTTCTTTTTGAAAAAATTGAAAAATTCAAAAAAAAA
>NW_020624376.1:830706-830889 GCF_003573695.1 Papaver somniferum | reverse complement strand
TTGACTGGTAACTATAATTGATTCTTTTTACTATTTGCACTTGTTTTAATTGATTTATGATTTTTATTAATTAGTTGTGACTTCGTTTGATGGTGTATGCTTAGACTTAGAGCTTTTGATGCATCATGCTTATGATCTACAATTAATGTTTTACAAAATCTACTTTTGGCAAAGAAATAGAGT
>NW_020624376.1:828947-830696 GCF_003573695.1 Papaver somniferum | reverse complement strand
AGAGAGTCGACTTTCAACGAAATACTAGAGATATTTAAGCAGGTAAACATTAACATCCCTTTATTAGAAGCAATTAGGCAAATGCATGCTTATGCCAAGTTCCTTAAGGACCTTTGTACACGAAAGCGTAAGCTTAATGTCCATAAGAAAGCCTTTTTAGCTGGTCAGGTAAGTTCAATCCTTCTGAACCAAACCGCCCCTAAGTATAAATACTCTGGATGCCCCACCATATCTTGTACGATTGGTAATAACATGGTTGATAAGGCATTACTTGACTTAGGAACTAGTGTTAACTTACTTCCTCATCATGTTTACACCCAGCTAGGTCTTGGTGAGTTGAAACCGACTAAAATGACATTACAATTAGCTGATAGGTCTGTCAAAGTCCCTCGTGGTGTCATAGAGGATGTTCTGATTGAGGTTGATAAATTTATTTATCCAATGGATTTTGTTTTTCTAGACACCCAGCCTGTTCAAGACCATAGTGCTCAAATACCGGTGATTTTAGGTCGCCCATTTTTAGCCACATCTAGTGCCATCATCAACTGTAGGACCGGGCTTATGAACAAATCCTTTGGTAATATGACCATTGAACTAAATGTCTTTAATGTTAATAGACAACCTTCTGATGACTTGGAGGAAGTGAATATGATTAGAAGTTTAGTTCAGGATCTAATTCAGGATAATTGGGACGACACTTTATTTGGTGATTCCTTAGATGAATTTGATGAGACAATTCTCTTAATTCAGTTAGGTGACCAAACTTTTGAACTAGAAGAAGCTCTTGAGTATTTTAAGGACTCTGAGGATCCGGAAATTCAAGCAATAATTAGAGGTTTGTCCGAGAATACTGACTACCCTAAGTTTGAGAGTAGTGATGGTCAAGTATCCCCATTAGAAGTCCCTAACTTGGGACTCGAGCGTAGTGCACCTGAGGTATTACTTGAGTCTCTTCTGATTCCTCAACCTGATTCTCCTGATACTGTCCAGGAGGAAATCCATCTATTAGAGCCATGTAGTGGAAATGAATCTATTTGTCAAGACACCCATATGAAGTCCAAGTGGGCGCCACAGATAAACCCTATTGTCTTGCAAGAAATTTTAGATCAGGTTGTGATCTGTCTGTTCATTTTTATAATCCGGTGCAGTTGTTTCATAATTGTGGCAGTTTTATTTGGTTTTATTGATCCACAGTTGTTTCGACTATTGATATATGATCTCAAGGGTAATTAGCCATTTTGTGGTATTCGACGTCTGGCTGAAGACTTTAAATTTAGCACTTCTTGGGAGGTAACATGCTCACTGCAACAAGGTAATATCTTTCCTTAACTATTTTGCTTCAAATGGTAACAGTTTCTCCTTGTTCATGCTTTTAATTTCATCTTTAGAACATTGAGGAAAATGTTAGATTTAAGTTTGGGGGTATGGGAGAAACTTTTTAGTTGCATTGTTAAATTCCAGAGCCTAGAAATTTATGCTTATTAAGGATGACACTAACCAATCTAAGTGGATGGAAGCATCTTGGTTGTAGGAGTTGAGGAACCAATCTGATTAGATGGAAACATCTAAAGAGTCTATTCATAAAAGCACAGAGCTCAGGTGTTAGAATTAAAAAAAAACATGGTAATTTTTCCATATCTCGTTGAATCCTAATCCTTCTGTTTTTATTTTCTTTAAGTGATTTGGTGGGGCATACGATTCAAGTTGTTACCATTGTTAGGGTGAAATAGAGTGATTGAGATACAAAAA
>NW_020624376.1:755315-828719 GCF_003573695.1 Papaver somniferum | reverse complement strand
AAAAAAAAAAAAAAAAAAAAAAAAAAAAAAAAAAAAAGAAAAAAGAGAAATTGAGACCAGACCATCAGACCAAACGACTGGAATTTCGCATTAGGATACTTCCTCATGTAGTCAATAAGTATGCCAACCAAGGAGATTCTTTAGTGCCTTCCAAGGTTCTGCGTAGATACCTAGGGTCTGGAGTAAAGTTTTTGTGGGTATATCTCTGGTAAGCCCTCCCGAGATTATAACTCGACCACTAGGGGTTTAAAGGCTTGTTGCACATGCTAAGTGCAACCGACGATGCCTGCGACAGTGAATTAAGATTTTATTTTCTCGGGACTAGAAAATAATAAGTTTGGGGGTATTTGATAGACGCATTTATGTGTCTATTTTCATCTCGATTTTCTATATTGTTAGTACCCATTTTTGTATTTATTTGATTATTTTATATTTTTGTAGGTGTGTTTAGAGAAATAAACTTTTGCGGCGAAATTGGCTCAGAAAAGTTTATAAAGGCACCCGGAGGAAAATTTCTATTCGTATCCCCATTTTGGATAAGGGGCACTCAGTTGATAAGGGGTAACCCATCACTATTTGCACCCCACAGATAATGGCACCTTATTCTGGTTAGAGGGCATTTCTCATTCACTTTCGAACAAAGAATTTGGCGGGAAAACAAGTTGTCACTTGCATGGAAGTTTGATCGGGTTTTGGAAGTGTTTTTAACGAGACTCAATCTCCGATTTCGTTTAGGGTTTCAGTTCGAAAAAGAAGGAAGTTAAGGTCATGTACGATAAAACAGAGGAGAAAACAAGTTTCGGACTTCTCTGGACTTACTTGGATGAGATTTTCACGGTTTCTTTCATGGATACGGATTGGTAGTAGTCTATTAATGGTAAACATGCTTGGTAATGGGATTTAGTTCAAAGGAGAATGAACTTTTCACGTAGCTTTTCTTAAAACAGAGCGGCAAAGAAGATACGGGATTTTGTGATATATGAAAGGAAGTTACATGGGGATTGAGAGGAGTTTTTCACGGGAAATGATCGTATTTGGCTTGCTTCAAATAAACAGGGAAGGTATTGATCTTAAAACTGCAAGACAGGAAGTTTTCATCGAATCTCGATTAAACAGGGGAAGGAGTATTCTCAGCAGTTCTGGTCTTATATTCGGCAGTTAAGTGAGGATTATGGGAAGATATATTCTCCTATAAATCTTATTCCTATCAAGTTTAGGAAGTTTCAATAAACAGAAGACGCGTGAAGACATTTTTGGGAGAGATTTCCGTAACTTTTGGCCAAAGGATTTATCCGAAGATTTCTTGCCCTAGATGTTTCTGTGGTGTATAAATAGAGGATGTGGACGAGTCACAAGGGGATGAACGATTTGTCGAGACTTTGGGGTGGTTTCGGGTAGTTGCAGAGCAAGAACAAAAGATGCAGAGACGATTCATCATCAGCAGGGAAGAAGGAAGATGAAGAATAGAGAACAACACCTAGAAGCAGTCGCAGAAACTATTGCGTTTTCTTTCAAATCCAACACCTTTTGTAACAATTTTCCAACAATTATTAACTTTATGTTTGTGTTAATAAATACGTGGACCTAAAAATTCATTTCAGACAATTGAACCTTCTTGAATTGTTTCTTTTTCAAAACCAAAAATATTTGTGCCAGAATAACAGATGCCAAGAAGAACAAAAGGCCTTGGACACGTGATGGATAATTGAGCACTTTCCTTTTTTGAGTATTATCAAAGGAGAAGATTCTTGTTTTTACCAAACATATGCGGATCCAATCATGATCTTATAATACGAACAAGAGATCTTTCTCAATCAATCCCTTTGCCCCTCGTTCTTCGAGAATCAGAAAGATCCTTTTCGAGTTTGAATTTGTTCGTTTGGAATATGGGTTTTGTTGTTACTACTTCTCTGTAACAGTGAGTTCTATAACAAATATATATGTTACAAACTCGTTGCATAATATTATTTCTCAATAAAAACACCTTTTGAGCCATGTTTCTATTTTTTGGGTGCGTTTTGAGCATGAAAAGCTAAACCCCAACACTGGGACAATGGAGGAAGCCATGTTTCACAGTTGACTGGTAACTATAATTGATTCTTTTTACTATTTGCACTTGTTTTAATTGATTTATGATTTTTATTAATTAGTTGTGACTTCGTTTGATGGTGTATGCTTAGACTTAGAGCTTTTGATGCATCATGCTTATGATCTACAATTAATGTTTTACAAAATCTACTTTTGGCAAAGAAATAGAGTTAACAAAAGAGCTTGAATTGTCTAGAATCAATATATGAACCAATTGAATGTGACTAATGGTGGAATCCTGAGTCCCAGTCTTTCGAATTATTGATACCATATTCTACATATTTTCTTGTTTAATTAAGAATTAGATCTAAAATCAAACTTCACAAGTCCGAGAATCAAACCCTTTTCTTACCACTGTAAAAACTACATCACCTTTCATTTTCATTAATAACAATATAATGAGAAAACAACAACAATCTTCATGGTGGATATTTTTGGAACATGACTTGAATAAATTAATTCAGTCAGAACAGGTTACGCTTTTGCCATAACAATTGTCATGGTCTTAAATTTCAACCATGAATTTTACAATTTTCCAGAAATATTTGATCCTTGAACAGTCGGCATGGTTTGTTATTTCAAGCATGACGACTTTTGCAACAGTCGTTATGGTCTGATAACAATATCGTGGCAACTCAAAGAGAATCATTGCAGTTGATATCTTAGGATCATGACAATTCTTTCTGAATTTTAACTAGAATAGGTCAAGTTTTTTCTCAACAGTCGTCATAGTCCTAAAATGCAATCCTGATGACTTTTTATAATACGACGCTTGAAAGTCCTCATAGTATGTAATTTCAACATGGCGACTTTTGTAACAGCTGATATCAAAATAATTGTCATGTTCGACATGCCAACTGTTAAATAAAAACAAAAGGGTTGAAAAATAAAAGAAAAAAAAAAGAAGAAAAAAAATTAAAAGAAAAGAAAAAGAAAAAACAAAACAAAACTCAACAAAAATTAACAGAAACTAAAAATGAAACTAAAAGAAATAAAAAAGAGAAATAAGAATGATTATCTTCTAATTAAATAAAACTAACCCTAACAAATTTAGATTAGTCCAAAATTTAGCGCAAAATTTTACGAATGACGTACAACGGGATGTATAGACCCCAAAATTTCCAATTCGGTGGGGATAACAAACAGACCCCTATCTTCATTCATTTTATCCTTATCATTTTTGTTTTCCACTTCACTGCTGAGAAAGGGAGAAACCGGATTGTGCAATGAAATGAAGGCGAAAAGATAATCGACATAGAAATCAGGTATTTCTTCTTCTTTCTATGGTACGATGAATTCCATCTCTACATCTTTTTCTTCTGAAAAGAAAATTGAATTTAGGATTGAAAATATACGTGGAGATGTAATTGAAGAAATACTATCTAGGTTACCAACGAAACTGTTTTAGAATGCAATCGTGTTTGCAAAGGATGGTTAAGCACAATTGGTCATTTATCATTTGCAGAGAAACATTTGCAGAATCATCAATTACTTCATTATTATCATTTTAATGACCACAAATACTACCCTTGTACTGGAAATAATAAGGAACATAAGAAGGTTAGTACTAGGATTGGATTTATAGAAAATATTATTGATCCAATTGAAGATGCTCATACAATGTTTTACAAAGGGTATAATGAGAAAGTGATTACAACTAAGACATTCAAACCTTCTGTGTTATGTCCAGGGGCAGGTGGTGATTTGATCAGTTGTTAGATTTTGTAAAACACATATAACAAAATAGTTTCGTGTTCCATTCATTCAATCTGCCTCTTATACAAGATATACAACCCTAGAGTTCGACCTTACAATGGACTGTCCATAACAGTTGAATCATTGGACTGTCCATAACAGTTGAATCATTGGACTGTCCATAACAGTGGTGATAACTGTGAACTGAGACTGTGGTCTTGGGTCTCAAACTGAGACTGTGAAGATGGGTCTCAATCCAAGAGTCTCGAGCCCATAAATATAACTCTCCTAATACCCTCCCTCAAGACGGAGCATGGAGGTCACACATGCCCATCTTGGACATAAGAAACTGAAACTGAGCTTTCCCTAAAGATTTAGTAAAAATGTCCGCCAGTTGCACTGTTGTAGGAGTGTAAGAAGGCGTAATAAGCTTCTGCACGATAGCATCTCTAACCATATGACAATCAACTTCAATATGTTTTGTTCGTTCATGAAAAACTGGATTCTGAGCAATATACAAAGCCGATTGACTATCACAGAGAAGACGCATTCCATGTGGATGATGAACTCCCAAATCACCCAGTAATTTTTTCAACCATTTTAATTCACACGTCGCCGCTGCCATAGATCTATATTCCGCTTCAGCTGACGAACGAGAAACAGTATGTTGCTTCTTAGTTTTCCAGGATATTGGAGAATACCCAAGAAGAACAAACCAACCCGTCAACGAGCGTCTAGTTAAGGGACAACCAGCCCAATCAGAGTCACACCATCCTTTCAAATTAAGACCACTATTTGAGCGCAACAGAATTCCTTGCCCAGGATTCTTCTTCAAATATCGAACCACACGAAGAGCCGCTTCCCAATGTGCTATTCTCGGCAGTTGCATGAATTGAGACAAAATATGAACAGAATATGCTAGGTCTGGCCGAGTCACGGACAAATAGATTAAACGCCCAATCAATCTTCGATATTTTTCCACATCCATGAACAAATCTCCTTTGTCCAAAGAAAGACGGTGATTAGTTTCCATTGGAAATTCTGCAGGTTTTGCACCTAATAAACCTGCTTCCATGATGATATCCAACGCATATTTGCGTTGACACATATAAAAACCTTGTGCACTCCGTGCCACCTCCAAACCCAGAAAATACTTCAATTTTCCCAAATCTTTCATCTTGAAGCATTGTCCCAAGTAACGTTTGAATTGATCAAGCGCAACCAAATCATTACCCGCAACAATCAAATCATCCACATAGACCAAAACATTAAGTTGGGTTTTTCCCTTAGTCATGATAAAAAGAGAATAATCAGAATATGATTGACGAAACCCATAATTCTTCAAAGCTGCAGACAATTTTGCAAACCAACACCGAGGAGCCTGCTTTAAACCATATAAAGATTTTTTCATTCTACACACCATATTAGACTTACCTTGAGAAAATCCAGGTGGTATTTTCATATACACTTCTTCTTCCAAGTCTCCATGAAGAAATGCATTATTTACATCCATCTGATGTACTTCCCAATTCTGAATTGCTGCCACAGCTAGGAAAGTCCGCATTGTCGTCATTTTCGCCACTGGTGCAAATGTCTCATTGTAATCCAACCCTTCTACTTGATGATTCCCAAAGATCACCAGTCTAGCTTTGAGCCGCACCAACTGTCCATTCTCATCATACTTCTCTGTGTAAATCCATTTACTACCAAGAGCTTTCTTTCCCGGCGGTAATTCTTCTAATTCCCATGTTCCTTGTTCTTCCAAAGCTCGTATTTCTTCTGCCATTGCCTTACGCCATCCTGGATACTTCATGGCTTCTTTGAAATTTTTAGGCGCAGACCCAGCAGTAATTGCTGCAAGAAACTTTTTATGAACTGTAGAGAATTTATCACAACTAACATAATATGTCAAAGGATACGGCGTACCTGAGGATGACGATTGTGGAGAGTGAGCATGAGATGGACTATTTTGTCGTACAGTGTGCGTTACAAAACCTTTGAGCCTACTAGACGGAATCTTCTGTCTCCTTCCTTTACCCATACTAGCGTCCGTCACTTCCTTCGAGACCATAGGGTTCTCAGTAATATATTCTGGGTTCTCAGTAATATATTCTGGGTTCTCAGTATTATCTTCAGGGTTCTCAGTAATGTCTTCCGGGTTCTCAGTAATGTTTTCTGGGTTCGCAGTAATACCTTCCTGGTTCCCAGTAATATATTCTGGGTTCGCAGTATTGTCTTCTGGGTTCTCAGTAATGTATATTGGGTTCTCAGTAATATCTTCTGGGTTCTCTTGCTGCACTATTTCTTCATCATCACTCCAACACACGTCATTATTAGCCTGAACTGTCTCAGTTGGCTGATCAGGTACCCTAGATATGTAAGGAAACTGATGTTCATGAAACTCTACATCCCTTGAAACTAAAAATTGTCTCTTTTCTAAGTCATATAATTGCCATGCCTTCTTCCCAAAAGGATAACCCAGAAAGACGCATCTTCTTCCTCGACTTGCAAACTTATCCCCTTTACTACTTTGATCATGTGCATAACACAAGCAACCAAATACTTTCAACTGACTATATGGTGCCGGCTTCCCAAATAGAACTTCATATGGAGTTTTGTTATTTAGAACCGGTGTAGGCGTACGATTAATCAAATACGCTGCTGTCAAAGCACATTCTCCCCAAAATCTGATCGGTAAATTTGCTTGAAACCTCAAAGCTCTTGCCACATTCATTATGTGCTGATGTTTTCTCTCAACTCTTCCATTTTGTTGAGGTGTTCCTACACAGGATGTCTCTAAAACTATTCCATTAGTCTTAAAGTAGCCACGCAATGCATTAAATTCGGTTCCATTATCACTTCTGACAATTTTGATTTCTTTACCAAATTGACGTTTCACAAGCGCAATAAAGTTAAGAAATATTGTTGCAACCTCAGTTTTGCTTTGAATTAAATAAATCCACACACCTCTTGAAAAATCATCTACTATTGTCAAAAAATATTGTGCTCCAGAAGACGAGCACGTCTTATAAGGACCCCATAAATCTATATGAACCAAATCAAAACTACAACTGGATTTGCTCAAACTACTAGCAAAACTACTTCTACGATGTTTTGCACGTGGACAAATATCACACGCATCATTATTTTTCTTCAATAATCTACCCAGACCTGGTAACTGTTGTAACACTTTCTCTGATGGATGTCCCAATCGCTGATGCCACAGCTCATACGTATCTTCACTCACCGTAAGAACTTTAACTGGAGGCACACCACAGAACATATATAGTCCACCTCGTCGCTCACCCACTCCAATCACCTTCCTCGTCAACCGGTCCTGTATAAGACATAAAGTGTTAGTACATTGAACATTACATACTACCTCATCAATGAGTTGTGTAACCGAAATCAAGTTACAAGTTATCTGTGGCACATAAAGCACATTGTCCAATCTCAAACCACCAGGAAGAATAACTGTTCCTATTTTCTCAGAGTGAGCATATTTTCCGTCCGGCAGTCCCACTGAACATGCTCTAATATCTTTTACATTTATCATATCATCTCTTTTACACGTGACATGATTTGTAGCTCCTGTGTCTATAATCCAGGATGTTTGATTTGTCTTACCTTGGAGTTGGGAACTGATTTTTCTTGAATTTAAATATTCAAGAACCTGCTGAACTTGACTTGCAGTCACGCCTGTCAGTCCTGATGCATCTCCTGAAGATCCAGTGGAAGGATGAGATGATGTTGTTGCTCCCGAGATGTTCAAATTATGCGCACGTATATTGTCTTGTCCTCTACCTCCTCTGTTGTTCACAACACCGGCACCAGCACGTCCTCTACCACCAGCTCTACCACCAGTTCGGCCTCCTCGACCATATCCTCTTTGTCTGTCACCCCACCATTCCGGGTATCCAATCAGCTGAAAACACCCTTCCTGTGAGTGCCCTTCTCGGCTACAATGCTTGCAAAATTTGTTAGGATCATACATATTATTGTATGGACGCTGATCTGACTGAACCTTGAACGCCATAATATTTTCCTGTGTCTGAGACGACACAACTCCTTCCCCCAATTTTAGACGTTCCGAATTAACCACAGCTTGATAAGACACATCTATAGATGGCAGTGGTTCTCTTGCCAGTAATTGTTCACGTAGGGAGCTATACATGGTATCCAAACCAATCAAAAAAATAGTGTAAGAAATCTTCTTCTCTCAACGTACTAACCTGTGTTGCAATGTTACACGTGCACTGGCCACAGCTACACTTTGGTATCTTCATGTACGTCACCATCTCATCCCATATCTTGTTCAATCTCCCATAGTACACTGCAACCTCCTCAGTTTTCTTCTGTTTGCATTCACTTAAGGCAGCTTTCAACTGGCAGATCCGAGTTCCACTTACAACACAAAATCTCCTCTTCAAGTGCATCCATAACATGCTCGCATCATCATAATCCCCCAACGTTGATCTAATATTTGTCTCCAATGTATTGCTGATCCAAGAGACCAGCATCGAATGCACTGCAATCCACTCCTCTAACTCCTCAGGTTCTGTTGGTTCTTTGATGGTTCCATCAACAAAACCAAATTTTCGTTTGGCTATCAATGATCTTCTCACTGCTCTAGCCCATTCATCATAGTTTGCTCCCTTTAATACAATAGGTGTGATGATAATCCCTGGTCCATCACTTGATCCCAGATGATATTCTGGTTTCTTCTTTTGCATGTTGTTTTCTACCTCTTTTCCTCTTTTAGATGATTATGTATCATCCGCCATGTTTACTGTTCTAGGGTTTATTCGTGTTAATCAACTCTGGCTCTGATACCATGTTAGATTTTGTAAAACACATATATCAAAATAGTTTCGTGTTCCATTCATTCATTCAATCTGCCTCTTATACAAGATATACAACCCTAGAGTTCGACCTTACAATGGACTGTCCATAACAGTTGAATCATTGGACTGTCCATAACAGTTGAATCATTGGACTGTCCATAACAGTGGTGATAACTGTGAACTGAGACTGTGGTCTTGGGTCTCAAACTGAGACTGTGAAGATGGGTCTCAATCCAAGAGTCTCGAGCCCATAAATATAACTCTCCTAATATCAGTTCTTGTAATGGTTTGATTTGCATAGGAAATAAGTTGTTTTTTTATATATGTAATCCCATAACCAAAGAATGTTTATATCTGCCGGAGTTAACATCATCCGAGTATCGAACAATTTCGTGAGTGTCTTGTGGATTTGGTTATAGTGCTACTTCTAAGAGTTACAAGGCTGTTAGAATTTTATGCCAAAAGGTAAGAAATGATGAATGCCATGGGTTAGTTCAAGTGTATACTCTTGGTAGCGATAGCGACCGGAGATACAAGGAAGCCGGTGTACATTCATTTACCAGTGGTCCTAATGCGTTTATAGATGGAGATCTTTACTGGTCGGACAAATAAGGTCAAGTATGGGCTTTCGACTTAGCAGATGAAACGTTTTCTTCGTTAACAAGTAACAACATTTCCTTTAAGTTGTGATGTGGATAAAACGCAGCGCTGTCAAGACTTAATAGTTCTCAGAGGGTGGCTATCTGTTGTTGATTTTTATCCCAATCATTTGGATATATGGTGTTTTTGGAAAATTCAAAAAGAGCAGGAAGTAAGGAGTTGGAGTAAGGAGTTTTCTATTGAATGTGATATTGACACTGGTTTTTTCATACCCTTCGCCCTTACAAATTTAGGTGAGGTTCTCTGTTAGACAGATCATGGGAATCTTCATCTCTACGGTGAAGATGAATCTATATATGAGCTTGAGATAACTCACCCAAAAAGTTTGAGAGAATGATTACCCGTAAAACTTGAAGAAAGGCATCTGTTAAGGAGTTGGAATCAAGAGTTTCCTTTTAAATATGACACTAAATTTTCACATCATTTGCCCTTATAACCGTGGGTTAACTTCTTTGTTTGTGCAGTCATAAACTTATTTTTTCTGCAATAAAGATGATAAACATATAAATGAGATGGAAGAAACTCTACCACACGGATGAGGACGTCTTATAATGGGGGCATGGAAGATGAATGATATGCTAAAACGTGTCTTTCCTATTAATTGATTTTAATAACTTTTGTGTCTAAAAATATAAATGAAGTGTATTTTTGCAGAAAAAACTCGTTATCTTAATTGACTATATAGTTTATCTTTGATATTTTTCGAGACATAATTTGTTGAAAAAATTAATATAAAACACATGCCAATATATCAATTTTCCCCAAAACGTGATAAAAAAACGCCCCCATCAACAGTTTATATAGTGTATTCTATGCAAGTAAGTACTACTAACTTCGCGGTATAATAAATCAATACCCTTATTAAGATTCCATCTTTTATGTTGTGATTATTAGACAACCGAAACTTGTTTTTATGTTCCGAAATAAAATTTACGGTGCTTTCATCTTGTGTTTGAGAAAATATATAAAATAATATTTCTTGCACTATTATTGCATGGTTGTTTATTTTGTCTCCAATTATGGTTAGCATAGGTTGCTCAAGAAATATGTTATCACAGTTCATCAAAGGTTGGCGAAGTTAGTGGCATTGGTGATAAGATCTAGTTGTGAGTGAAGGTCACATTATTAGATAATACTTGTGGAGTATTTCTGTTACAAGGCATGAAAGTTTATTATTTTCAGAAATGATCATCTATGAAGTTATACCTAGGTAGTGGTAGGCTTAGTTCACTTGGATAAGTATTGTAATAAGTATATTTGAGATGATAAAAAGTTTTATTATGAATCCGGTTGTTCACTTGGATATATACAAATATGGAAAGTTAAGTTAGATCTACTTTCTACCAATAAATTGAGGCTTAGTTCCAACTCAAAAGGGTCCCAATTTTCTAATCCTTCTTAGAATCACATGTTTAGAAACTCTATCTGATTTTAGCATAGAAGTGTATTTGCAGGTATCCTCATACACTTTTCCGCATCAATGGCCGGTAGGGTTAAATCAACACTATAAGAACAATCATTCAACCTCACTCACAGTTTTTGGTGGAATTAGATTAGTCACTCAGATTTAATCAATTTACACACATTTAACGAAGTGTATCGGTAAATAATTTTGTACCTACAGGGGCTTCCCAACCGAAATGGTGTGATAAGGGATGTCTAAAAGATGTACAATTACTTGATTACACATCTATCCCTAGTTGTGACACATGTCCTTTATTATTTTATTATTATTTACTTAATTATTTATTTTTTACTTTTTAGTTAATCTTTTTTAGTCTTTTTAATTTTTATTCTTTTGCTCTAATAAAAAGTCGTAATTGTGTGTTAGTTAACTGTGACGATATTTGTAACAGTCGTCATGGTCTAATTTTTAGAGAACTGCTCGGTCGAACTTATGAGTTTGCTATCTCAAGCTTGTTGTCAATGTTAGTTGATCAAAACTATATCTTGATTTCTAGTCTACTAAAAGTAAAGTCTCGGACTAGATAAAGAAGTTAGTAGTTGAATATCAGACATCACTGAATAACCTTCAAAGACTGAAGATTAACTAAAACATTAGGAAAACTTCATCATAAAATATTTTTCAATGTTATTGAGCAATTCAGCATGGCCTCCAATCAGCTAGTTATATTTTAGAAACCATGCCCTTTTTGATTTAGTAAAAACATGCATCAATTTTAATTAACTTGGATTCTCTCTCCCAAAAACGCTATGCAAATAGAGTCTTTATCTTCTAAATTCATTTTTCTTAGATTTACTTTCCCATTTTTCACCGGATCTTGATTTTGTTATCTTTATCTTCTAAATTCATTTTCCTTAGATTTACTTCCCCATTTCTACCCGGATCTTGATTTTGTTAAGATTCAGACAGAGTAGTTTAGTTTTTCTTATGTTTTGAATAAATAAAATTGCATTGTAGCAATGATTAATATATTTATATTATTATTATATCTATTAATTCTCATACGTATGGCAAGTGTATGCCATTACGATTTCTCATACCTCCTGGAGGGCCTTCGCTTTTGTTCAATCTTTCATCCAACCAGTTACAAACGTGATGATCAGAGATTACAGAATTCAATATGGAATTTGGGAATATTATTTCTTTTATGGAAGCATCATATCTTCTCGGAGAGTATCCAACAAAATGGTGATAAACCATTAGAAGATTTCAATTACCCTGTCGTTTTACATATATTTGGTGTAGAATTCTCTTTTCGATTTTTTTCGGTTCAAGAATCTTGTACTAATCATGTAATTCGATTTATGGATGTAATTGAATATTATGTAACCATATTTAATTATCAACAAAATTTGGGGCTTTCATGCTCCTTATTCCTTCAAAAAAAAAAAACATGCATCCTCATTATCGACATTAAAGTATGATGATTCACCTTCTTAACCAAGAGGTCCTTTCGATCGCCACAAAAGGGACGCTTGATAAAAATTACGTCGTTACAGTACACTTTTCATAGTGGCGTGGCGAGTTCCCTGGCATTAGGGGTAAGCATGGGCCGGTATGGACCGGTTTTTATCTCATCCACATCCAATTCAATTAATTAAGGATTTCAAATTTGGCATCCGCATCCAATCCAATATCCTACGAATCGGCATCCGATAGATGCACAAATGAACGTATTGGGTAAGGATAATCCAGTGGATTTGTTTTAATTAAAATTTATAATGAAAAAATGAAACCGCAATAGACGATTCCTTATAGAAGCTACACATTCGATATATGTATATAAATATAAAAATGGCATGAACAACACTCCAATCAAACACCTTAATAATTCCTAACCTATCTATATATTTTCTAAAAACTATATTAATATCCTTAATCCAATTGTTATGGATGTCCAACGAATTTTCAAGGTTACATCCGGACCCGATCCGTAATCCGTTGGATTCCAAAAAGGGTACATTATTTATATGTCCTTACTTTTAAACCCCAATAAATATATCCTTATACAACAATAAATATGTTCTTACTTTTTAATAATCTTATCCATTTAAAATTAGATTATCTTAATACCCTTACCCATATAAAATTATTTTTCTTTATTTTAAAATGGAAAGAATTCCTTCCTCTAGCACTTCACCAATACCACTAGCACCACCACCACCAACATTCAACTACCATTTCACCACCATTGTTCAACAACCACCACCTACCAACCGCCACCACCACTAATATTCCACCACCACTCCTTCACCACCACCATTACACCACCACCTGTCCTCCACCCCCACCAGTCCGTCGTCGCCGCCACCACCGCCACTGTCACCGCCGCCGTCGCCACCACTGGTTCATATATTTTTGTATCAACAACAGTAGTTGATCCAAATAAAAATAGAACCAACAGTAGAAGCTGATCCAGTTTAGGGGATCAACAACGGTAGTTGATTCAAAAAAAAAGGATCAACAGTAGAAGTTGATCCAATTTAGTGGATCAACTATGGTAGTTGATCCACTAAATTGGATGAACAATGAAAGTTGATCTGTGTAAATGGAGTGAACTTGGCGTGAGTCGAACACGCATCATCTGACATGGAGTCAGTCATGCTACCATTGCACCACAAGTTCAACATTGGAAGAAATTTACATGATTTAAACTACAAGCATGATTATACTTATCCAAGGAAATATTGTCAACAATAGGAGTTGAAAGGATCAACAACATGAGTTGATCCCATAAAAAATTGGCTCAACAACAAGAGTTGATCCCATAAAAAATTGGGTCAACAACAAAAATTGATCCCATAAAAACATATAAACAACAACAATTGATCATCACATGTAGCTTCATAAACAACAATAACTTCATATCCTTCATTGCAGTAGCCACTAACATTGTTCACCTAGCAACAAACCACAATAATTATCAAAAATTAAATCCAGCAACAATCATCTAAAGCATAAATCCAACATCAACATGATATAGAAAAAAGTATGAAACATTAACCAATTAAGAACAGTAATTAGATCTAGCAAAAAGATTCAAGGATTCCCATCAAAACCAACTACAACTTTAATTCTTAAAGTTCCAAAATATAACCACCGTAATCAACATCTTATGACAAAACTTGATGAAAATGTAAAAACAAAATCACGAATAAAGAAGACTACTAACCCATCAAACCAAGCTCTCTAATATCTCCTTGGTGCACCACCATGTCACCAGTTCCAGATTTAGTTATTAATTAAGCTTCTACAAAACTTCAAATCCTCAATTCAAAATCACCACAAAATTGAAACCTAAAATCAAATCTCCCGAATTATTAAATGAAGTGACCATCAAAATCACTCTTACAAATAAGGAGTATAAGAAGAAGAATAATATAAACTGTTGATGATGATTATCAAACTTGATTTCTGCATCTGAGATTTTTATTTATCTTTTATAATTCTAAATGTTGTTGATAGTGGAGATAAATATGGTTGTGGTGGTTGCGGTGGTGTGTCAAAAGATGGTGGTGATAGCAGAGATGGGGATGACGATGGTGGTGGCGGTAGTAGCAGAGATGGGGATGAGGATGGCGGTGGTGGTGGCAAGGTGACGTTAATGGAAGGTGGTGGTGATAGGGAAGAAACAAGAAGTGAAAATATATCGTTACCTTTTCAGATCTAAAATATAAAAGTGAACATTAAAGTCTTAAAAGGGTATTAAAGGAAAGTATCATTAATTGGATTCCCTTATTTTTAGATTAAGGATATTAATATAGTGGACAAGGATATTTATAAAGGCCCATTAGAAGGAGGGACAATAGTTCAATTTCCACCTCCAAAAATCTCATCTACATCCAACCCATTATTGAACTGTTCGGGCATCCATTCGTGAAAATGTGGTTGGTCCCGGTTAAATCCGCGGATTACGGGCCAAATGCTCACTCCTACCTGGCAAATGGATAATATACCCTTCCCCACGAGAACCGGTCGGAAAATCCACAACAAAGCCCATTAAGGGTACAGTCGTATAGAGAAACGCTATAACTCATTTCTTTCAAACATCCGATCTAAGTTCGCTCCATTTCTTTTCCCCTCTCAAAAACCCTAGAAAATTCTTCATCCTCTCCAAATTTCCAAATCTTGAGTTTGTTCAGTTTATTTGCATCTTATTAATCTCGTAATTCCGAGATTATTCAAAAATTTCTCATCATTTTAATCTCAAATTCACCAGATTCGTTCATTTCATTTCATTTCCTCTTAAAAAACCCTAAAAATTCCTCAAAAAATGTCTAGTTAAGTATTTCATTTGAATGCTAAAGTGCTCTTCTCAATGGTGAAATTCGTGAATTATTTCATGTAATACTGTTGAAAATCCAAAGTAAGTTTTTCTGAATTCCGATCTATTTTTTCTGTTTGATTTTTAGGTTAGTGTTATGAATCTTTGAAATGATGCTCTTATTTCAGTTTACTAGTAGGTTTTTTCTATCTGATATTGTATTGGTTAGACTGGAAGTTTCTTTGAGTCGACTCTAACTATGTTGTGTTTGTCAGCTTCGAATCTTGTTGGTGTTTTTTTCCTTTGGTTTGATATGGATTACTGAGCATGTATGTCTTTGAGTTATATTTTGAATGTTTGGTGAACTAATAAGTAGAATTTGCTTTAGGATACAAAGTTAGTGAGAAAACATGGAGTTTATAGATGCTTTATTAGTGGTTTTGTTGGAAATTGTGTTGGATGATACTCAGAAGTAACTCTAACTAAAGCAGATAATGTCATTATAGAATTTGATGTTACCGTGTTTATCAACAGTGGTTGTGATTGACTTTAACCAGCTTAGAATCTTATGGATTAGGTTTTGGAAGTTGTGTGTCATGACTCATGTGGGTTAGTGATGTGTTATAAGTAGTACTTGGAGAGTATCAGAGTGGAATTTGTGTAAGCAAGCAAAACTAGTGAGAAAACATGTATTGTACTAGATCCGCAAAGGGGGAAAGGTATGAATACTGAATAGGACTTACGACTTTTGATTTACTTGTATTATAATGAAGATATGCGCATGCCTGTTTTTCTGTACTTATTTTTTTCTCCTTTAAAGAATGTGATTTGTAGATTTGCAAGACTTGCTACTTTTGAAGTTTACAATTACTGAACTTTTTAGCTTTTTTGGAAATGCTGAGAATTTTTCCTCTTTGCTTTCCTGTTTTGATTTTTTGCTGTTTTTCACAGGATTATTGTTATGTCGAACATGGAGACTGTTACCTCAGGATGTGAGATAATTGGGAACCTGGAATTTCTGAATGAGTCTCACTTCATTTGACATCTCAAAGTGCTCCTTCTGGTAACAATGGTGGATATCAGTCCAAGACGCCGGGTAATATGTCAGATCTAACTGGTAATAGTAATATGACGTTGAGTTTTCGTCCGACTGTACAACTTGCATACCAACCTCCAGCGCCAAATTACAAGTATAAGTGGGAGATAACAGGGCTCTATCTCCCATTCATTCTTGCAATTTGGCTCTGGAGGTTGGTATGCCACAGCAACAGTTATCTTTCATGCCAATCCTTGAGATTCAAAATGTGGTGAATATTTCCATACTGGATGTCATTGGTATTGTTATAGCTGTGTATTCCTCGGTTCCTATGAAAAAGAATCGAATGGAAACACAGAGAAGATTCCTATGAGAAAGAATGGTATGGGAACACAGAGAAGAACACTTGTCTGAAAAGATAGAACCAGACGGACTGTCAAAATAACTCTTTGTGGTTACTAATGTTATGACGAAGGTCTGGAGATTCAAAAGATGTTTGATTCTGTATTATTTCCAGTTTTAGCTGTTAAAGAAGGTTAGTCTGCTTTTCAAATTCTACCATAGTGGCAAACTTTATCTGCACATCCACATGGCTTGCAAATAACATTCTTTTGTCAACTTGCTTATTATATTTTCCTAAGATAGAGATAGTAAGAGAAAATAAGATTTTGAAAGACTTTTTTAGTAAGACTTGTCGTATTGGCAACAGAACCCTGATTTGGGTACTACCCCAGGCTCAAATTGTGTTCTGGAATTACTAGGATATTCCCATCTGGGGAAGTGTGATAAGGGATAGTCTAATAATCTCTGTTCTAGGGTTTCAAAAAACTGTGGCTGAAGAAAAATATCACAATTTCAGGGTTTCATCATCAAAATTAATCCCACAATTTCGCAAGTTTTTTCTGAGTGATTAATTAGTTTATGTCTTATTTTTATTTTTTTAATCAACCACCTGCTTTTGGATTAACTAACTGTCTACATTCCGTAACTTCCAAATTACGGTTTTGTAATTGCAGAAATTTGAATCGATTGCTGTGAATGGAGGAGGAGATAGGAGAGTTTCAGTTGTACAATAGCATGACTAAGCAAAAGGAGATCTTCATACCTAAAGAGCCAGGGAAAATTGGGATATATGTCGGTTGTGTTCTGTTCCAGCTTATGATCTTAGCCACATCTGTCATGCTCGTGCGTATGTTGTTGTTGATGCCCTTTATAGGTACAATTCTGATGCTTTTTCTGGCAACTTTCCATTTAGTTTAGTTTATGAAATAAGATTTAGGGATTCAGTTTGTTTGTTGTGTCCAGCAAAATGATCAATCCTATAATTGAGAATGTTTGAATAGCTTAAAGGATCACTTGATCCTTGAGTCCCTTTAAAGGAGCATCCAGGTGCCTTGAAACAAATTAGAAACTTATTCCAATTTTCTTGCATAGTAATGAAGTTAATCATGTCATTTCACATTGAATAATGCCTGACCATGTTAAGTTTGTTGCCATTTGAGCAGATACCTACAACATTTGGGATATAAAGTTACATGTGTACGCAAACTCACTGATATCGAAGAAAAGGTGTGCATGTTTTATAAAGTATCCACAGTATTTTCTTCTATGTTACTTTTACATGATTAGAAAAGAATATCTTTGTTTGGAATATAGTCTGTTATGTTTATATTCTGTAGCATAAATCTAATATTCAACTAATGTCTGCGTCTTTGCCGATAATTAAGCGAGCTCAGGAAGTAGGGGAGGAACCATTGGATCTGAGTAAACGCTTCTGCGATGAGTATTATAGTGAATTCCATGATCTTCACCTCCTTGTACCTACAGAACAACCCCGTGTTTCTGAAAACATGAAAGAAATTAAAAATAGGACACCTGCCTCATTTTTTTGTAGAATGGCTCAACAGAAAGTGTGAACATCAAAATTTATGGTTAATCACTTCTTTTTTTGGTTTTGTGTGCTCATTTGGAAGCTATTTTGCATCTGCTTATCATATTACACCCTGATAAGTAGTGAAATTTCGTACCCTGATGCCTCCATTCTTTATCCATCTTTGATTTTTTTTTTTAATGAGGATCATATTAAAGCCTTGGCCTTTGGTTCATGTCCTTTATCCGTATTCAGGCGGTTTAGACCTGTGACCTGAAATCTGATCTGGTTCTTTCTGGCAGATTATACAAAATAATTATGCTTATGCTGCTGATGGAGATGTCTACTTTTCGGTTGACAAATTCCCTGTGTTCTGAGCGAAAACCAGAAGACAATCTAGCTGATGATAGCAAGGGAGTTCAAGACAATTTAACTTCAAGAAAACAAAGTCAAAACGACTTTGCAATATGGAAGGTGAGAGAACACGCGCTTAGCATGTTTATGGTTGTTCTCTTTTGGTGGCTTATTGTCTTTGTGTGGTTGCAGACTACAAAGCCAGGAGAGATTAGCTGGGATAGTCCTTGGGAACCTGGCAGACCTGGATGGCACATAGTGTGCAGTGCCATGTGTGACCGTTATCTGACTTCCTCCTTTGATATTTATGATGGAGGAATGGATTTAATATTCCATATCACAAAATTGAACTTGCTCAGAGTTGCGCTGCTGCCCCAACACTTATATATTGGATGCCTAATGGTTTTGTCAATACCAATAACGAAAAAATGTCCACGTCCTTTGGAAACTTTTCTACTATTCGTGAGGCAAGTGCTTCTTTATTATATTTCCATTTTAACACTATATGTTCTTTTCTTTTCTAAACCATCTCATTTCCCTTGTAGGTAACCAAATTGTCTCATCCATTAGTATTGAGATATCTCATGATGAGTACGCATTACCAGTCACCTGTCAATTACTCACAAGAATGGCTTGAATATGCGTCTGAATATGTTTTCTACTTGTATAAGGTAAATAGCTAAATTTTTTAAGGCATTATGTCTCCTTTTCAATTGGTATGTTATGATTTGCTCAATTCTTGCTGAATCAAAGTTAACATAAAGACCTGGATGCGGCCTAGTTTGAACCCCAAATTAGATAAACAGTAACCTTCTTAACCAGTCTAATCTTTGTATTATCTGGTGGGATAGAGGTTTGTGGCTCTCTTTTTTTGTTCTTTTTTAATGTCTATATGCAATGTATCTCTACATTGTATGGATAAGCTGATGTGCATTAGTATTGTGTATTCAGATAAATTAATGGAGAAAAATGGCATGTATCTGATTCCTTCTGTAGATCTGCTATTTATTTATTTTGACTGTTCCCAACGAATGAAACTCTCTTCATGGTTTCACTAATAGAATAAAAGCTATGGCATTCCTTACGATAACCCAAATTGTAGCTTTAGATACTTCGATAGTTTTAATTAAAAAAAAAAATCTTTTATATTTGATGGATTAGATCTGCTTGGTTTTGTATCAGTGCTTCTTGTGTGCGTAATATTATTGCTGATTATCTGACATGGCATGTGTAGTGGATACACGTGTAATGACATATTCCTAACATGAACTGTTGGTCATGTCTTTTAGACTTTGCTGGACTGTGAAAACTGAAAAGGCCTTATTTTCATTTTGAGAGAACAATCCCGTGATACCAAAGTGCAAAATTAATCAGTAACTCCTGAGGCTCAGAAATCCATCGGTAAGTTGAAGAATGATTTCTGTGCCAAAATGTCAGACGATCTCCGTACTCGAAACTTCTTGAATGTTGCTGCTCTTAAGGAAATTTTGAAGCTCATGAACCAGCTTAAGAAGGTATTTCCTTTTCCTGCAATCCATACAATCCCTTTAGTGTTTGTCATCAATGGTTATGTACAAATTTATACCCCACATTGATGCTAAAGGTTATTCTGGAGCTGAACTTTTTAGGAGTTCTTTTTTAGTGCCTTGAGCTCACTTGTTACCTGTGTCAAAGGCAAGCCATCAAGTCTGATGTGCAATTTGTCCAGTTAAAGAATTTCTTTGTCGTTCTTATGAATATTCCGTTTCGTATACTATCCCTAGGAATTCGTTTACTGAAACTTCTAAAGTGATTTCTGCACCTTTTGATTTTCTGATGTATATCTGTAGTGTACTCAAGTAATATAATCACACCGAAAAAATCTTAAAAATAGTGAGACAAATGGAAGGATCTCATGCCTGTATCATTAGCGATGAGAACTTTCGGTGACATAGTTGAGGGTATGATTGATATGTTAGCTTGTCATTCATTAATCGAGTGTCCAAAATCTGAGATAATGGGTTGATATTTCCGCCTGTCGCTTCATTATTGAGTGTTCAAAATCTGAGAATTACTCCATAAACAAGAGTTTTAATCATTTTTCTCCTCGTGTAAGGAGATGCTTGATGGAAGTATATAGTTTACCAAGTAAGCTTCACCAGCATGGTGAACCCCATCTGGGTTTTATAGCTGTCCATCATAGTTTAGAGTTGGTGGTCCATGTATTCCTACTTTTTGGCTGAGTCTTATAGTGTGCATTTCCAGGCAGAGCAGCACGAGCATTCGTTGTTCCTGTCCCTTGCTGAAATGGAGAAAGAAGTGAGGATGGTTCTAGATATTCTTGGACTAATGTCATCTTCGTGCTATTCAGAGGTATGTCATCTTACGCCCACTTTGTTCATCCATAATCCATTTATCTCCCTGCAAGGAACATTTCATCAGAAGTTTAGAACACTCGAATGAAATTCTGTCATTTTTCTTCACTAACAAAATTGTGTTGTGTACTGAAAACAGGTTCTGAGGCAATTCAAAGTTAAGGATTTGACAGAGAACAAAGTTGACTTAGGACCCAGGCGAAGAAAGACAAGGAATTTGCGAAGAGTGACCAAATCAGGCTCGACTTAAGGGCATTTTTCTTATGGATTTGGTCGACGAAACTCTATGGAGACCTGTAATCTTTTGAGTTGGATCTGGATTACTGCTCACTAGTGACACGTTCTGCGTACATTTCAATTCTGTACATTTTCTTGCTCAAGCCTTTGTTTCAGATTTAGGTTTTTGGGTTGTTTTTGACACTCTATCCCACATTCCTCTTGACCTTGAGAATGTTGTAATAAAGTATAAATCTAGTAAACCTACCTAATCTGTGAGGTCATTTTGAGTACACTTGCAACAAGGACAGGAGATGGTGTTTACTTCTCGACCTACTTCTATGTAAAGGTTAGAAATGCCAGACAAACCTTATTATGGGTTTAGCTGGTTTGGTGAGCTGTGTTTAGTTTCGGGTCTGAGGGCGCTGTTATTGCTGTTTTTACTTCGAGAGTTTATTGCATGTTAATAGGTGTTCTTCTCTTTTTAATTTGGTGTTTTTATTTGGACCTAGGTTATTATTATTTGTTTTGTTCTTAATTAGGTTTAGTGTTTCGCTTTGTCTGATTCTTCCTTCCCTGTTTGTGGGATTCTTTCTATTATTAGAGCAAGTCTTATGGTGGAATTCATCCATCTTTCACGCCATCTCAGCACTTGGAACTGTGGATGGAAGCCCAAATGTAATGGTGGAATAGTAGGAACGCTTTTCTTAATGGAGCTAAAAAAATGCAATTAAGAATGGAGCTAAAAAAACGCATGTAATAGGTTATTGAGTTTCTTGTTATTGATTTGCTTATTATATTTATCATTATAATAGGTTATTGAGTTTCTTGTTATTTGCTGTACTTGCTATCGAAATACATCATGTAAACAATCTTTAATACGAATGAATGGGTTAGTTTGATATCAAAAAATAAAGTCAAGTTTTTTAGGGAAAAATATAAAAAAAAAAAGGTGAAAAAAGTCCTTAATTTGTATAGTCACGTTGACAATAGTTATTCTAGGCAGGACACCAAATCAATTGCTTGGGTCCATTAGGAATGAAGTACGGGTATCATCGATAAAAGAAGTACCAGTTGGGAACCCTAATTCATGCCCTGAGGCGCAGTCGTCGCCTAGTAACCAGATCATGCTGAGAAACAAAGTCGGAGCTTAGTTGTTATTAAATGGGCTTTAAGGATTTGGTGTTAAGGGCTCCCAATATGACAAAATCAAGTCATCAAATCAACAGAACCTCTTATCATACAAATTTTGTTGATGACAAAAATATCCACGATCATTAGTGACAATAACTAGATTAATTAAACTTAGTAAAGTCAGTGATTAGATTATACTGATAATTTGATTTATAGTTGTCTAAGAGCAACTGCAATGGACGAGTAAACCCATAATTATGATCCAGGGAGGAGACGCAACGGGACGGAGTAAAGACTAAAATCTGGACCAAAACCAAATTCCAGACCATATTTGGTCTGGGACCAAGACCAAAACTATATATAGTGGAGCGGAGGTATAATCAACGTTTGGCATCGGGCGTATATATAATCTACGCCTGTTGTGAAACGTACGTAAAGTCACCGCCCCATAAAGAGGCGTTTATATAAGTTACGCCCGGTTCAGGCGTTGATAAAATGTTCGCCCATTGAGACGTTGATAAAGTTTACGCCCCACGTCAGGCGTTAATAAAATGAACGCCCCATTCAGACGAAGATTATACAAACGCCCCACCCCGACGTTGATATTCTTAACGCCCCACGCCAGGCGTTGATAAAGTGTACGTCCCAACCAGGCGTTGATATAGTTAACGCCTCACGCCAGGCGGTGATATAATTAACGCCCCACAACGAGCGGTGATATAATTAACGCCCCATCTCGGCGTTGATATAGTTAACGCCCCACGCCAGGCGTTTATATAGTTAACGCCCCAAGCTTGAGTTTAAAAAAAAAAATACTTAGACAAAATTGATTTTGAAATTTTTTTATACCGTTGGTAATTCGACCGTTGAAGAAAATGGAACGTTGGATAATTTGGAACGTTGGAAAGTTAGGAAGACGGTTTTTTCCCATATATACACCTATATATACACATGAGATCCTGTGACATTTTCAGGGTTCAATACTTCAAACTATCCAAACCAATAAGAAGAAATATTGTTTCTGCTTTCAAATCAGTTGGAAAATTTTCACGGATTCGCTTACAATGGCACCAAGAGTAGCACGAGGTCCAAATTTTACGACAATCGAAGATGTAACAATGTGTAAAATTCATTTATCTATATCTCAAGATTCTAGTGTTGGAGCTGATCAATCAGAGGCGACGTTGTGGACTCGTATCAAGGATGATATTGAACTTCATTTACCTAATAATCCAGAGCGGTCTTGGAGTTCTTGGCAAAAACGATATCAGGGAATAAGTAAAGATGTGGCGTATTTTCGGCAAAAGAGGCAGAAGTTGAAGGTGAATATCATACTGGATGGGGTCCTGAAAAGAAGGTAAGCATTCTTGATTTTTCCAACCATTGTTTTCTAATATTTAATAAGCGCCGATGTACTTAAGTGTTTTTAAAAACATTAACTGCTTGAAGAAGTTAACAAGAGGTTCAAGGAATGCAACGATGGAAAAAAATTTAAGCACGAAGAGTGCTACCAAGTTGTGTTAGAAAATATAAAATATAATCGACGATCGACTTTTGTATTCGATACGACGCATGATTTGGACACTTATGAGAATAACGAGGAAGATGATGAAGGACCGCAAACAACAACTCAAGGAGAGACCGGTAACGACACAGATGGGGGAGACATAGAGAACACATATCTTCGTAAGATGGGGAAAAAAGCAGCAAAAAGATTGAAGAAAACAGGGAGAGAGAAATCCAGTCACCAAGAGGAATTGATGGGAATAATTATTAAAGAACAACAAAATTTCAATACTCATTACCAAGCACAATCAAGATTCAAGATGGAACAAAGAGCAGCAGAGTTTGCAGCAAAACAAGCTGAACATGCTGCAAAAATAGCCAAGCAAGCTGAAGACGAAGAATTTCGCATCATTATGATGGATCTTGAAAAAATGGAACATGTACAACAAGAGTACTTCCGACTTCGCAGGGCGGACATAGTTCGGAATAAAAGAAACCAATCTGAACACAAAGGCGGAATAGTTCAAACCTTAATTATTTCTCCTATTTAGTGATCAGTAGTATTATTAGTATTATTATATTTAAATTTCTTAGTATCTGAACAATTAGCATTATTATTATGTAATTTTTGGATTTTAAATTTACTTCCGTTGATTTGAATTAAATTTCTACTTTTTTCAAGAAACATATGACCTTAATTAAAACTTGAGGATGTTTACATACAAAGAGATAATAGAAAGGAAATGACAAACGACAACTTTTAATTCCCATATTCTGCCCATATATATTCGATCAAGTCATCACGCAAGCGAATATGTGCATCTTTGTTACGCATTGCACATCGGCGTTGCTGAGCTCTAATTTGGGAAAACTTGTCACAATTGCCTCTTAATATATTAACCGGTGCTGTGTTGCTACGTTGTTCATAAACATGTGGCCAGTCACCGGGTAGACGCTCATCCTCGACTATCATATTATGTAAGATAATACAAGTTTTCATGATATAGGCAAGCACATCTGGATTCCACGTTCTTGCAGGTTGTTTGATGATTCCAAATTGTTGTTGAAGTACACCAAATCCCCGTTCAACATCTTTTCTTGCACCCTCTTGCATCGATGAAAATATTTCCTTTTTCCTACCCACCGGATGTTTAATGGCCGTAATAATAGTAGGAATCTCTGGGTATATTCCATCACCTAGATAATACGGCATATCATATGAATGTCCGTTCACCTCATAGCTCACGGGCGGTGCTTTTCCTGTTACAAGACTTCGAAAAACATATGAACGGTTCATAACATTAATATCGTTGTTAGAACCGCGCATACCAAAAAAAGCATGCCAAAACCATAGGTCATACGACACCACTGCCTCCAACACGATACTTTCGCTCCCTTTATACGCGGTGTAAGCCCCAGATTCTGCCGACGGACATTTATCCCATTTCCAATGCATGCAATCTAGACTACCCAGCATCCCAGGAAATCCCCGGTCTTTGTTTTGCTGGAGCAACAGTTCAATATCACCAGCCGTTGGTTCACGCAAATATTCTTTCCCATACAAATTCACAATCGTCTTACAGAACCTACGAGTAGCTTCCAACACAGTTGTTTCTCCTATGCGTAAGTACTCGTCTATTGCATCTGCCGCACATCCGTAAGCTAACATTCGTACTGCTGCTGTTACTTTTTGATGAGGGTTTAATCCTAAAACTCCACAAGCATCGGGCTTTTGAACAAAATATCTGTTTGCATTGGTAACACCTTCCACTATCCGGTTAAACAATTGTCGACGCATTCTAAATCTTCTGCGAAAAACATTGGGTGGTTGGTTTGGGTACGGAGAGAAATAGTCGTTCCATAGAAGTTCAGCCCCTGACTCACGATCTCTTGGTATTCTGATACGAGTTTGAGGCCATTTTGAATTTGTAACAAGGACTCCCAAACTAACGGCCATGTTATTTTGCATAATTGCTATTGCATCATCATCAGAGGAATAAAAACTACTATTAGAAGAAGAAGATGAAGAAGAAACAGAAGAGCAATAATGAGCGGTTTTCTCATATTGTTCCATTGCTATATGAAGCAGAAGAGATGTATTGTTATTCATATATTGAGTGAAACCAGTCTTTAATTTATAACCCATTTTCAAGAGCATTAAAAAAACCAACAAAATAGATATTTTTTTGGGTTCACGCAAATGTGTTTTTCAAAAAAAACAAAATATCTGTTTGTCAGTGACCTGATATGACAATACTATATACGATTAGACTATACTATATATGATATGACTATACTATATAAGATAAGAAAAGATAACTCCAAAGACAGTACTATCATTTTCAGCCGCAACCAACTTGTCTTCGAAGAAATATGACCTTAAATATTTAATTGTAATTGAATTTGAAACCCACGACGGTGCTTTCGGAGAGAGCGTGACATCTTGGATATCCGGAAAGATATGCTCACGAACATGTTCAAATTGGTACTTCCCCGAATCATAAGAAACATCAGGCCCATCACCGATACTCAGTCTAGTCAACATGAGCCAATCTAGGGGGGTGAATCCCATCTCACCAAATGGGAAGTGAAAAGTGTTTTTGTTGTATCCCAAAACCGCTCAGCAATATAATCAACCATTGAATGGTTGGTTTCGCTACATTGTATGTCCAGTAAATTTTGCCATCCCGCTTTTTCAATAATATATTTAGCTCTAGGACAGTGTTGTGAAATAGTTTGATAGTGATGAATTACCGATGCCAAAGATCCACGATGTTGATACTTCAATTTGTGCTCCCCTGTAAATGTGATGTCCGTAGTAGCGTGCGGTTTATCATCTTGCAGTATAGGAAACCTCCCTAACCGGGGAATATCAACCTCCTTAATTGTACCAGTAGCGATTAAGTTATAATCCACTTCGGCTACAGATTTTTGTTTCTTGTTCGTCTTCATGCGACCATTGAACCGCGATGTGAATTTGTTCAACATCTATGCACACACAAGATAGATGCAATTAGACCAACCCGCGCCATTTCTTATTTTTATTAGTCCACCACCATTTATATTCCAAATACTATAAAAATCCTTACCACAAACTATATCAATTCCAAAATCTATAATTCTACGAATACAAATTAAATCGTCACCGATGCATTTTGAAAATCCTTTCAACATTCCACAACCCAATTTAATCACTTCAAGATTCCATAAAAATCACTAAAAAATCAATTCCATACATATAAATTAGCTCTTCTACATATGTAACACACAAAATGTACATAACTACAATTTTTGGCATAACCACGTGAATTGTAAAAACACATATTAATCTATATAACCCACAAATTAAGTGTTGTACATATTTGACAAAATTTCATAAAATCTTTTACAGTAGCCAAATTATTTTTATCACCTCCAAATTCATAAAATCTTTTTAACCATATTCACAGTAGACAAAATCTTTTACGTGAATTATTTTTATCACCTCCAAATTATTTTTATCACCTCCAAATTATTTTACGTGAATTACAGTAGACAAAATTTCATAAAATTTCATAAAAACAATTAAAATTAATCACCTCCAAATTCAATAAAAAACAATACAAGTTCAATTATTTTTAACCATATTCACATATGTACAAATCATCTCTTCTACATATATAACACACATAATCTACATAACTACCAAATTTTACAGTTGCCAAATTGTTTAAATCTATTCCACCCACAAATTACATTTTCTATAATTATTTTAAAACTTCTTTTAACCAAATTTACATAAGCATCAAAACTGGTTTTCTTCACATACATATTATTCTCTAAAATCATAAAACACACATACCCAATTATATTTAATCGATTTCATATTCATATTTGTTCTTTAAAACCCATCTTAATATAAACTAATTTTAACAAATAAAACCCTAAATAATTTATACAACAATACGGATAAAAAAAAGGTGATTAAGAAAAAAGAAACATACCTCTTTTCTAACCGGGATTCATCAAGTATCTGGTTTTTTTTTCTATTCTCTTTTCCTGCTAGTTACTGTGATGTGTTGTGTTTGTGGGAGGTAGAAACAAACAGGAGGTAAACAGGAGGTAGAAAAGAAAAGAAAAGAAGAAAAGAAAAGAAGAAGACGAAGAAGATTAGGGTAAACACCAAGTGAACACGTGTGATATACGTGGTGGTTTCTCTTTGTCCACACGTGCTCGATAAGTGTGTTAATTTGGGTACAACACTATACGTACGCCTGACAAGGGGGCGTTCATTATACATTCGCCAGACAACGGGCGTTGATTATAAGTTCGCCCGAATGAGGCGTTGATTATAGGTCCGCCTGAATGAGGCGTTGATTATACGTCCGCCAGTGTGAGGCGTTGATAAAATGTACGCCTGAGTGAGGCGTTGATTATATGTCCGCCTGAGTGAGGCGTTGATTATAAGTTCGCCCGTATGAAGCGTTGATTATATGTCCGCCTGAATGAGGCGTTGATTATAAGTTCGCCCGTATGAAGCGTTGATTATATGTCCGCCCGAATGAGGCGTTGATATTCTTAACGCCTGAATGAGGCGTTGATTCACGTGTCCGCCACACCAGGCGTAGATTATATGTTCGTCCCTTCTCCGAGCGTTAACTATATGAACGCCCCACAACGAGCGTATTCTTTAACAACGCCCCACAACGAGCGTAAACTATATCAACGCCTCTTCGGGACGAAGATTATATGAACGCTCCACATGCAAGCGTTCATTATACTTCCGCTCGACTAAAAATACTCCACTGCCTTAACGTCACACTCCAGACTACTCTCAAATTTGATCGTTTGTTTTCGTCTTTGATCTTTGGTTATGATCGTACCATTGTGGACGCTCTAAAGATCCAAATCAAAAACTTTGATTTTGATTTTTTTTTCTTGTGAAAAATGAACTTACAGTTAAGAAACTTTTTCGTAAATATAATTTTAAATTTTCTCAACGTAAATAAAGCCAGGCTAACTTAAGGTTGGGAAAATAGTGAAGATTAATCAATTACGGTTTGGAAAAATTATGATTTTGATTTTTTGGAAATCTAACAAGTGGTTAGGTTTCCTGACCATAAAAATAAACATCACAAACGGTTGGGATACTGCCAGAAATTCATAATTTCCAAACTGTAGGAACCGTCTAAGTTTGGGAAATATTACTTTCCCAACCGTATGCAGCTCAAAAACTATGTTTTAAAACCCTAGTTTAATCTTCTTTTTCTTTTTCGAAAAAGAGGCAAGCCTCAATTGTATTCATCATAAAACTCCGATTCAAGATCAGAAGCATTTACAGGACTGACTTGGAAGTATCCAACAATTGCAATAATTTCAAACAGACTATAATGACATCGAAACCACTTAAAGCCATAGTCTCAGGACCCAATCTAACCACAACTTCTTACCATTCCTAACAGATTCAGCTTTGACAAGACAAGTTTAAACGGACTTGGTTGGATGAAATGCAACACATCCAATCCATATAACAAATCTAAAATTAATAGAGATAGGATCGAAAAATCCAACCGTCTCTCAGGGTTTTTTCTAGATTCATAGTAAACCAGGTGACATAGGTATGCAAGGATCCATAGATCAGACCAATTGTCGATTGTTTTTTCAAAGTAACAGTAACAAAGGTAACAAGTATAATATAATACAATTTTAACCTGGATGAATCGGTCTGGAAAGGTATGGATCAGTGTCGAAACCAGTCTTAGTGTCTTATTTGTCTTTGTAGAAGCTTGTGTCTTTGTCTGTATCTTTGAAAAATATGTTGCTGCTAGAGTGTAAATCTTTAACTGAGTCAATATGACTAGAGTTGATCTGCACTGTTGTTGTTGTTGTTGTTGCTGGCTCCTCAAGTCTTGCTGAGGAAAAGTTGAAGTGGATTCGTTTGATTTGAATCTTTAGTACTGCTTGATTGAAAAGTGATCTTAAACAAGACAACTCAACCTTTACAACAAACCACTTCAACAAAAAAAAAACTTTCAAAGATTACATTTCAACAGTAAAAGAAAAAACCAATCAAGAGAACGGAATATAAAAGCTGAAAATTAGAGAATATGAAAAAAAAATTAAACTAGAAACTTGATTCAATCAAGATTAAAGGAAAACTGAAAGAGGTTGTTGAAGAACAAAACCCCAAATAGAAGAACTCGGATCTTAATAAGAGGCTCTTATTAACCTTAAACACAGAAAACCATTAACATATGAAACAAAAGAGGGATAAAAAAACCAAAAAAAACAAACCCAAAAAACCCTTTAAACTAAAAACTTGTAATAAGATAGGATAAAAGGGTTAGAGATAAAGATTGATCTGTTCAGATCGGCTCCAAAGGAGCCGACCTGAGCAGTGCGGCGCTGAAAGTTTAGGATTTTCCTTTTATTTTTGCAGATAGAAAATAGAGAGAGAAAAATAAAAAAAACAAAAAAAAAACAAAAAAGAGTGGGTTTTTCGATTCTTACCTAATTGAAGTCATTACTGGCGGAGAAACGATGAATAATCGTCGTTGTAGAAGAAGCGATGAAGGAGAAAAAGAGAGGTACAATTTTCTTTTGTTTTTGTTTAGGTTTCGTTTTTGATTTTAATTAGATTTAGGTTAGGTAATTGGGTAGTTATAAAAGGGTATTCTTGTATTTATGTTATAGATTATGTCATCTCCTATACTCATTCAGGACATTTGAATTCATAGGAGCCCCACTAAATACTTAAAGGACATATAATAAGCTTCTTTATTAGAGGTCATGATTTACCACAGGAATGGTCTTAGCAAGGGGCTAACCTAGGTATAGCCCTCACTATTTTTGGCCCAAAAAATTTGTGTATTGGAATATATTTTAAAATTAGTACTCAGTCCTCCCTGTACTCATGATTAACCAATGTAATTATAGCCTTTATAACTTTTTGTCTATGATCTTTGCCGGGAACATAAAACTTTATTCATCATTTACTTGTTTCCCTTAAACAATTAATTTCTGTATCCAATCACATTTTATTTTATTAATTTTACACATCGTATTTTACTTATCTATCTATATTATATTTTATGAGCAATCAACCACTCACTTTTTAAATAATTTGTTCAAAAAATATTTGTTGCAACTTTCGACCACATTGACAACCACCGGTGTCCCAATCCAACGCCAAGAAGATTGCTAGTCTGTCCCAATCCTACCAGAAAGGAAAACCTCAACTTATTAATTTAGGAGGGATAATTGTATTCTCTCTTACCCGCTTACGAGCCCACATGAACATAAGTAGGCTAATCAATATAATAAAATACCGAGCCCCGTAAAACTGATAGTTGTCATAAGCACGATAATTCAAATCTCTTATCTCCAACAATAATATAAATAAATATAATAATAATATAAGGGCTGGTAGTTCCCAAGAGGAATAGTGAAATTTATATATCATTCGGATCCACGAAAAGTAATGTAATCGATATGATATTCAAATCATAACCAAAACAAATATTAAGGAAATTGGTTTATCAATCAAAACGAATAGAGCATAGCTGGATTGAACCTAAGTGTTAGTATGTTAATCTTATTATCAAAGTTAGGTGACCAAATTATTTCTTGATTTACTTTCTACTAACATCAGTCTTGGTCCTGTTGGGCTAGGATTAGATTTATATTAGGTATAGTTGAGTATTATAAAAATTGTTTAATTAATGCTGAAGATAGCAATACCGAAGAACACGAAAACATCAGCGAGAACTTCATCAACAAAGGTAAACGAAAACTGACTATCATGTTTATTTATTATTTGTAACATTCCATCTTATAATTCAATGTCGTATGGATTTGTATATGCTCATTTTAGTTGGTCATAGAACAATGCTATTATGCACCAACTTTCAAATATAACCGTCTCAAGTTTAAAGTTATAGAATATCAAGTGCATCTTATTGTTGGTTTTATTATTACCCAATTGCTTTACCAAGAGCCAAGTACGGTAGGTTCAAAATGTAATCCAACTAGTTAGTAACTACTAGCTTCAATGGAAAATCAGATATACCGACTAGTTATAAATTCACTACCAACAACCACGTTCACATGGCCTATACTAAACTCACTACTTGGTAACAATCTATATGAGTTGACTAGAAATATTACGATATCATATTAATTTCCCAATCTATGGTTGGTCAAAATATAACCGACTATGTAGACTCTTCCAAACCGATTAGTTGACTCTTTATCCAAACTGGTCGATAATAGGTTTCCAACAATCAAATACAATCGTCTATAACCTAAGAAACTACATGGCCACGACTTATTTTAAAATACTAAGTTTATGTAACCTCCGGTTTTTCTTACTAACATGTAGTAGACCAAAGTTTAATTGATTGCAGTGTTGGACAAGGCATATCGCATGATAAGCTTATTGTCAATAACGTAATTCTCGTTAGGTCCTACCCGTCCTAGTGCACCAAGATGACCTCACATTTTCTTAGAATAGTATGAGAGACAATTGTCTTTCCATTGTACCTTGTCCTTTCTTATATAGGATTTCCAAAAGCCCATTCTTTTTATGGCATCTTTCCACGTGTCCTAGACCTCCTTAATTACTACTAATGCCATCCTTTCTCTAATATAACCTTCTTCTTTCTTGTTAATTCATTCATCATCCCTTACATCTTATAGATACTTCCTTGGTGGACTTGGGCCTTAGTCCCCATGTTTTGTGTGTGGCCTTTCCCTTTTTCGGGGCACCCCATCCTAGTTAAGGGAAACTATTTTTCATGTATCAACATTATTCCCCTGACTATGAGGTTAATCGTAATATAACCTTATAATCATACTCATATGATCGATCCGATACACGCGTTCCATTACGCATGGAGAAGACAACCGTCCACTTCCTGGTAAATGGTGTCCCTCTACCGTATATATACATGTGTACAACTTATGCCTTCTCATTTCGTATCTTGGCTTTTCTTTTCTCCTCCTTTTCCCCTTTGTAGTTACTTGACTCTCATGGATGACTCACTTCATGGGTATGTGATACCCCTAGCGCCTATTCATGCGTTAACCTCTGCGATGTTCAAACATGATGAACTAAAACGTTTGCTGCTCGTGAGGGCTGAAGTCGAGGCGCTACGGGAGCGAAGAGTTACCAACATACATGACGCGAACACTAAATTTAGGGAGGCGTCTGAAGCTTATCAGGCCGCTAAAGAGGCGGATCCATAAGATCATTCAGGTCATTGCTGAACTAGTTCATAAAGCTGATCAAGACTTACGCCTATCCGACGCGCAAGCCAACGACAGCCGCTTGATGGTGGAGGCTCTGGATGTGGATATTTCTCGTTGTCGTTCATTGTTAGCAAACTGAAGATGCAATACTTACCTATCTTTATGATCTTTTTTTTATTTTTGGAACAATAAGTTTCTTTCATGATTGTTTTTCGAACAATAAGTTTCTTTCATGATTTATGAATCAATATATATCGATGGTTTGTTTAATATTCGTATTTAATGATTTTGACAAACTATTTATCAATTACGTTGAGCATCCTCTTGGTAACGAACCCACACTGAGGAGTTTGTCACTACAATAACAGGAAAATCATTTTAATGGTGACCTGCGGAAGATCGTCCGGGACGATAGGGTGGTTTTTTATAAACCTCAACAGTTGGTTGGACCATCACATTAGATTATTTTGAACTCACTTGTTTTAGATGATTTCAATTGTGTATTAGCTTTGTAAGGCCTTTGATACTCCTATATGAATGTGCTCAGCAACTTAACGCATTGTTTATGTTTTATTAATTCAATATCTTATTGTTCTCTTTATTTGGGCATTTGTACTCGTATTAATTCATTTGATGCATGTTTGTTTGAACTTAAATTGTTCAATTAAGGTTTTGAATGTTAATTTGGGGATTTCCTTTAATTACGGTTCTTGAGAATTCATTCAGTTTCAATTTTTTTTTTTGCTAATTAAGGAAGTGGGTGGCTGTTTTTTGTTCAAATTCATGGTTCTTCATAGACGGTTGTGATTGAGAAAGATGAGGGTAATTAGAAATAAACAAAGAAATTGAAGACTATTATTCTAATAATCTGATTTATGCAAATTGAGTTGGAAGCACCTGAAGTTCTGTATAGGTTTAGCCAATTTTTAATACAACCGATGATGGTGGTGGTAGTGGTGGTGGAGGAGGAGATGAAGGTACCAGCAAACGAAAGTCATGTATCACATGCTAAAAATTTGAACCCTTCAATAATTGGTGATTCTAAATCATACACGTGGTTGACAGAAAATACAAAGCCTGGGTTAGTAAATAAACCAAAATCTAATTTTATGTTGGTCATTTCCTTACTTAACTATATATTGTAACTGTCAATATGGTCGATGAAATTCATGTGACCCAAACACTAATTAAAAGTTATTTGTGACCCAAACGTAAATCTGGTCACTTTTTGTGACCCAAAGTCAAAATATCTTCAATGGTAGACTCGATAGATTCTTTATCCAATTTCTCGCTTGTTTCACATCTAATTAGAAATCAAAACACGACCCCAACACTAATTCACTACCTATTCTTCTACTTAAACCCTTGAAATGACCATCGAACCTGTGTTTGATTGTTATATGAAGTTGCAGATAAACAATCTGGGTTTGGTGTTGAGATTGATTTGGGTATATCTGGGTTTGATGGTTTTGTCTAGGGTTTGAGTCGAATTGGAGATCGAGAAATTGAATTTGGTGAATTTGATGTTTGTTGGTCGTTGGTATTGAGGATTTAAATATTGATTGAAGTTGTGACCGATGGGGTCAACTCGGATTGAGGATTGATCGAAATTGTTCCGAGGAATGGCTTGAGGGGCGAAGATGAATTGTTGGAATGTGGAGTTTGGTTTTCGATTCAAAGGGTTCTTTTTTACAACCCTTCTTTGATTTCTCCATTTCAATGACGACCACAAATCAAAATTTTTGATTCTCCATTCTTTTTCTGGTTCATGGTAAAGATCTCGCCGGCTTCTGTAGAGGTGACGATGAAGAAGCATGTCTATCAAGTGAGAGTAGTTCGAACATTTTTAAATAAATATTTTTGTCTATACCACATGCGCATTGTTGATGAGTCAGCTAACTAGGCAATGGATGGAATACCTAACGATGGGAGAAGTAGTAATTTTGATCTATTTAGGGAGGAAACGCTTATTAGTCATCTTAGGAAGGGAGGAAACGCAAAATAACCCTTTTTTATATTTGATTGGTGATAAGTTCTTCAAACTGGGATCAGAGTTTAGCTGATACATATACTACTTGGCCAAAGTATCGGCATAATGGATTTCAGGTCGGAAACGATGTTGTGGGATTTAATTCCGTCCATTGTGATATGGGTATCCCGAAAGGAAAAAAAAGAACGATCTCGAATTAATGAAGCAATTCACCACTTATAAAACAGATAAATTTTTGAGCATTGATGCAAAATCCTTGATTAAAGCGTTGATATATGCTTTCGTACATAATATTATCTTTACTATCTATAATTGGGATCTAATTTCTATGTAATTTTCTTTGTTTTTATTTTTTCTATCCACCTCTCCGTTAATTCTTCCATACATTCTTTTCTGTAGTAAATTCTCTATTTCAATCTAGAAAGAAATAGTAAGTTTTTAGATTTTTAAACAAAAAACGGGTACCTAATTCAAGTGGGCATCACTATTTCCCAAACATGTTCATGCATCCTAGGAGTTAGCTTGCCCCTCTTACAGCCCTATCCACTTCGCACGAGCTACATGGCCCGTCGGGCCCGTCCGTTTAAATGCGCTACTATGTCTCCGTTTCTCATTCCTCCTCTTTGTTAAACCCAGAGAAGAAATATCGAAAATTGCTGTGAAAGGGGAAATCGATTTGGGAAAGGGAAAATTCGCAACATCGGAGTTTGGATCTCATTACTAAGGTATTATGGATCTGTCATATTCATCTTCTTCTTCTTTATCTGCTAAGAAAAAACCTAAATCTGATTTACCCGACGATTTGATTTTAGGAGAAATCATTTCTAGGTTATCAGTAACAGATGTGTTAGAATGTAAAATGGTTTCGAAGTATTGGTTTTCTACTATTAATGGTAAGGATTTTGCAGAGAAACATCTATTTCATCAATTATTACAATTTCAACATTTTACTCTGGAAAAATATTACCCTTCTTCTTCTACTGATAATGATGAAGAGAATAAGGATAGTCCTAAGATTGGGTTCCTAGTAGGTCTTCTAAGAACACCAGAAGAAGAAGTATATTCAATGGTATATAAAGAGTTAAAAGATGGAGTGATTTCTACTAATAGAATTAAACATTATGATTTAGAAATGCTTGATATGTTAATTGGTAGTTGCAATGGCTTAATATGCATACTTAGAAACGTTTGTTACAAGGAAGTATTGTATGTATGCAATCCTGTTACTAGAGAGTGTGTTTATCTTCCGGAAAATGAATCACCCGAGTTGACAAGCTGTTTGGTGTCTGGATTTGGTTATGATTCGACTGCTAATGAGTATAAGGTTGTTCGGATTGCTTATTCTAAAACGGAAAACAATGAACAATCTATTGGGCAAGTTCAGGTCTACACTCTTGGTAGTGGTAGTGGTTGGGTAAACAAGGAGACTATTACTCATGCACTTGTATTTTCACAACCTGGTGCATTTTTAGACGGAGCCCTTCATTGGCTGGATAAGGAAGGAGTAGTATGGGGTTTCAGTTTGGAAAGTGAAAAGTTTCATATGGTTACAAAATCAGATTACATTGCAGATGGAGAGACTTATGAAAGCCGCCAGGAGTTGGTAGTATTGGGAGGCTGGTTATGTGTTCTTAAATTTTATCTTGATAGTGTGGAGCTATGGTCATTTAAGAAAACCGAAGAAAAACAGGTTCTAAGGAGTTGGATTGAAGAGTTCTGTATTGAAAAAGAGAATGTTTTTTTCACATCTTTTGCTCTTACAGATGTTGGCCAATTTCTTTGTTTGTGGAGTCGTGAAGTTATTTGTCTCTTTGATGAAGATGCAGAACATATGGATGTGCTGGAAGATACTCCTCCAATGTACTATCCAATCTTACACGTGAATAGCTTCATCTCATTGAAGGGTACGAGGGAAAATGTCATACAGATGATTGAATTTGCTTAAAGATCAGAGGAGGACATATCAGAGTCAGTAGTATATGAAGGGAATCCTATGTAGGTAAGTATTATTAACTTCAATGTATATGATGAAAATCAGTACCCTAACTAGTATTCTATTTTTTATGTTATGAGTATAAGATAACTGAAACTTCCTTTTATGTTCCAAACTAAAATTCACATTGCTCTCAGCTTGTGTCAGAGAAAAGCTTTAACATAACTTTTCCTGCACATCTAGATATGATACAATTTTGTTGCTTTCTTTAGCTTATGATGGTTGGCATGATTACATTTTTTATTTTTACCTTCCATGCTTTCTTTCTGAAACAATGCTGTTTCCTTCTACTATTTTCAACCACTGTATTACTATCACTAGTAGGATTATGCTGCTCTAGTGTTTCTTATTCTATCTACATTCCAACTGGTCTTCCTCGACATAGTTTCTGCAATAGTCCCAGTCCAACTTCAACTAGTACTGGTGCAGTAGAATTAGCTTCCGGTGAAGTTGCACTCATTTTTCCAAATCTGCCAAAGATTTTCTGACAGACTTTAGCTTTTCCACAGAATCAAGTTATTCCATGTCTATGTTATCCCCCAAAACGAGCTTTATTTTGCCATGAATAAGTTATAAAGAAAACTCAGACAAACAAAGAATAGGTAGCCAGGGAGACACAGGGCCCCCTTCCTCAAAACCCTACTATTTTCTAAAAGTAGAACCAGACTCATGATGAAAGCTGCTCAGCTTAGTAAGTCTTCAGATATTGTCTTGATCGTATTTTCTCCTGTTTGAAAGCCTTACACCTTCAGTAATTCTTCTTTAGGTCTTTGTCATATCGTTGATCAATTTCTCGTTGATCAAACAAAAGACAATAAGAAAAGTAGAATTCTTCGGGTATTCAACGATGCAGGAAGAAGAATGTTGTTCCTGGAAGTGATCATCAGAAATGCAAATTATTTTGGATAACACTGCTCTGTTTTATCTTGATTTACCAGCATCATCTTAACTGCAACTTAGTTTGGATCACCAGCATCTTAGACGGTTTTCCTAGAAGTTAAAACTGCCGAATTAATCTTAAGCGCTCCAACCACTTGCTTAGATTTAACATCTGTCTTAGGTAGCCTACCTTAACCTCTCCTTTTTCCTGTTTCCTGCTTAGCACTAGAAAAACTGGTGATACTTGTCTTCAGTTTCCTGCTGATTTTCTTACTTGCATACCACTGGTCCTTCCTCCGCCCTTAAACGGCTGCTGCTGCTACAATATATTATTTGCTTCAAGTCGAATCAGTAGAGTAATAACATTGCTTATGCTTCTCTACGTTTTTAACCAATCATTGTTTTGTGGACATAATTGTCTGGATTCAGTTTGTACTTCCCCGACTCCTCTGCTTCTTCTTCTTGTTTTTTTACTTTGAAGCATGAGCCTCTTCTTCTTTTGCAATTAAGGTCCTTTGGGAGTGCATATAAATTTAAGTTGTCACCAGAATCAACAAGCTTTTTGAGATCATATTTGAGAAAATGAGAGTGAGCAAATGATGAAAATTCCTATGAATGTGTTTTGAAATAAACATGAATTCAAATGGAGATAAAATTCAATTACATGTAAAAAAGGAAACGATAACTATAACGGCCTAACCGTTGCATTAGAAGGATGAGTTGGCGTGGTTTCATCACAGCAAAAAAATGACTTTCCACCATACATCTGCAGGTAGTTTTGAGTACTTGGAATTCAATTCCACTGTATGCTTTGAGTAATGTTATGACATATTTCTGATATACTACACATAGGCTCACTACAGAATGAAAAGCTAGACTTACAATAAATGCGGATGAGCATCTTTCAGAGTTATGATATGCCGGGCCATCAGTTTTGGCAATTGCCTCCTTTCCTGAACAAATTTGTGAAGAGTGGCCTAATCAGGCTGAAGTTAGATGCCAAGGGCATCAGATTTAACATCTCTGTTGTTAAATCTTCCCGAAGAGTTTCACGATGACATCTTCTTGAGGTTACCAGCAGAATCGATTTTATCATGTAGGTGCGACCGTGTACTGACCACCTAATGGTGAAGAACATGGTTTCTGCCAAATAGTATGACTTAGAGGAACATGCTCAGGCTTGTGGTCACTTGTTACCTGTGTGACCGTGTCAAAGGAAAACTGTCAAGTCTGATTGGCAATTTGTCCAGTTCAAGAATTTCTTTGTCCTTTATATGAATATGTGCTTCGTATGCTGTCTCTAGGAATTTGTTTTCTGAAAACTTCCGAAGAGTGACCAAATCAGGCTAGAGACTTAACATAAGATTTTGTTATTAAAAAGAGAGACAAAATGTTTGTTTTTGTTGTTTACTTCTCTCGGATTATAAACCAATTTTTAGTGTGATGTCATTAGGTATGAGAAACTTTGTAGCAGATAAGATTATCTCAAACCAGGGTTATCATTCGTTTTCTTAATCATCAGACTTTATTCGTTCTAACGGCATGTTGGGTGTACAACATTTGGATTCTGTATCTTTTCTTGCTTATGCCTTTGTTTCAGACTTGAGTTTTTGCGTTGTCATGCTATCTACGGGTGTGCAACGGACGGACGGTTGCGGATTAGGGGTCACCCGCAACCAAACCGTCAAAGTTGCGGATTTGGAAAATCAAACCGTGACCGGCCCAATCACCCGCGGATTTTACATCCGCGGATTGTGCGGGCCGGTTGCGGATTAACCGCGGATTTTTATCAGAACTAATCGAGGGTAATTTCTCATCATCAACACTATCTGAAGGTGGTTTCTGAGTAAGCAAAGTAACAGTCTCATTGTTATTGTCAAGACCTACCAATGGCGACGAATCGAAACCAGATTTAGTTGAATTATTACTAATGCTGAATAAAGAAGAACCATTAACAGAAGTACTAGCAGGGTTAGATATCAAAAGCCATGAAGCAAAAATGACAAACAAAGCTAATCCACCAACTGAAACTACAATTGATGCGAGTGATTTAGGCATTACAGGAAACCCTGAACCACCTCCTTTCTGTGTTACTCCAAAATTCATCATCACTCTGTTAAATCCAAACCCTCAGACAACAACATCAATCAATATAATATTTCCAATCTATACATCAAATGAAATCCTGTAAACTCTCTTTATAACTTTTTTTTTTAAAATCTGTAAATTGAAGAATCTCTACAAATCTGAAACTCTGTGATGTTGTTTTATGAAAAATTCATCACGAAATCTATGAAATTTACAGGGAAAAAATACCATGATTGAGCTTCAAATTCAATCCGTGAGATCAATCCGAGATCTATATGTGGACTGTACAGACGTATTCCGAATTAGATATTTTAGAATGTCAATCTGAACAGAACAAGGAAATTGGTTTTGATGAGAGACGAGTAAGTGGTTGGATTGTACAAGAACATCTAGGAACCAAAGCTAATAAAAAAATTGAAAAAAAAATTCTAAAAAAAAATACTTTTAAAAAACAAATAATTTTTATTTTTTAAAAAAATATTTATTTTTAAAAATAAATAAATAATATAAAGGCATTTTGGTCATAACTGAAATATGTGGATAAGGGGTGGCTTCACTTTACTTCTAAATGTTCTCCTAAAATTGGAACCATGGCCCCCCAAAAAAACCATGGTCCCAAAAAACCGTTCAAAATCAAGCCTAAACACTAGGCTTAAGCCAACCCAAGTCAAACCGATTTGTTTTCAAGCCACTCCAACATTCATTTTCTGGTTCCGCCACTGTTTGTAGAGTTCTAAAACGTTATGAAAACAAGATTTCTAGAGAGTTGTATAACAAGCAAGCATGACCAATCTAGATATTTGTAGAATTCTATAAAATTTATCTTATCAAAAACAATTCTTGAAAAACGTTGATTGCAAATTAAATTGAGCAGTAATCATAATCTATACACTTTAGCCATTAACGGAAATTTTCATTTCAACAAATAACAAAACCAAAAAAGTTTGATTGTATCATATGTATCACATATTATATATATATATATATCGCATTTAGGATATAATTAAAAAATAGAGACAGAGAGAAATGGATCTAGAGTATACGTGCAAGCGCTTGCATCAACTTCAAATAAAAACAAATAATATCAAAAAAAATAAAAAATAATATGAAGTTTTAAATTTTGTAGAAGTCTCCCAAAATCTTTTCATATTTTGCAAGACTTTCTCTAAGGCAAAAATGCACATAAATGTCATTCAAAGCCTTAAAAATTGGTAAGTATGCAAAGTCTTTAAATTTTCCTGTTTATAACTAGTACCACAAACTTTGAACGAGATTCTACAAGTATATAACGAGTAACATATACTTACAAGGAGTTTTCTAAAGTATACAACCAGTAATACAATATTTTGGAAATCTATTAAAGTCTGGAAATAAGAAAAAGTATTTATTGAGTAAACCCCTGTAATTTTCTATTATTATTAGCATTATTTTTTCTAATCTTTTCGTATTCTTTTATTGGGTTCAGATAGGAGAAACAAAAAATTAATCAAACTCGTGGTCCGATAAGGCAGAACTAATTAGCTAAAACGTAGCAGGATACCTCTATGTTGTTCAAATCATTAATTTCGACCGGATAGAAATTACCCAAAACCTCTATGTTCCTTTTAATAAAATAAAAAACCGCTGAATTCAGATAGACACAAAGTAACTAGCTAAAAAAGTTAATAGCCGAATTTCTATATTGCTAAAAAATGAAAACCCATTGAATTTGGCTAAAACATAACAAAATAAAGCTAACCAAACCCGACAAAGAAAGCTTAGTCGAACCAAACCTAATTTCTATATCGCTAACTTGAGCGTAGCGGTGAGGAAGGGAAAAAAAAATACTTGGACAAGAATTCAATCCTCACCCAAATATATTATTTTATTTTCTTAGATATATTTTATTCTAAAGTAGTGCCAAAGTCGGTTAATAATAGATTTTATCCTATACGCTAAAGCTTCCGCACCAGACCAAGCTTTTATCTCACTGTGCCACCGACACAACGTTGCTACATATGGGACCAAATTATATTATTGTATGTATGATTGGCATTTGGTTTTATAAGTAAATAAATGACAAAATATTATCACTAGCTTAATGTACTTACTATGACCTGTCGGTCATGCAGCCTAGTAATAAAGCGTTAAGATGGTGAATTATTTGCAACGTGGGATTGGCTAGAAATGCATGGTGCATTTAGAGTTGCAAGATAGGCCAAGGTATGGGCCAAACAGGGTTTGGACATGGCCTGAAGATGTGAGATTAGCACCAAATCCAATAGGTGCCAAAAGAGTTTGGCACATAGCATGTGTGCATGAGGCATACAGGGATTCAAGCATGACTTGCATATGCAGACTTTCATCATTGGGGGAATGATGCACATCAATGATAATTGTATTTTGGATGGTTTAAGCTATCATAGCGCAACAAGGCTAGAGACATGTGCCAGGAAAATGTCGTTGATGGTCAAGAGTTGGTTACACGAGTTGGTGTTTGCTTTATGCTTTCTAAAGTCTAGTAACTGCCTTTGTGGCTTTAGGAAAGAAGTTAGGAAAGTTGTCACGGTTGGCCAACTGCCTTGTGTAAAGCAAATCTGTAACTCCTAGTCAGTTATGTGTGTATATCTTTTGTAAGGATATAAAAGCTTGATCTCATGAAGGTTTGGGTTTCCGGAACAAGGAGAGTTTATGTAATCCTAATTGTGCAGTAATAATAAGGATTCAGCGGAGATTAAAGCTAAATTCTGTTGGTGCATTTATCCCTTTATTTAGCTTAATATTGTATGCAACAAGTGGACTGTGTGTGGCTGATATGGTGGCTTGAATGATTGTAAGCAGAACCTCTATTTAGTATGGCCTGAATAGATTTTTAGTCAAGAAGAACAGAAATTGGCTAAGTGCGAATTGACCGAGACTGTACCGAGGAGCATAATGTCGTTGTCAAGGTTGGTTGTTGCATTTGGATAGCTTAAACCTGTGATACTTACCATGTTCCGAATAATATTTACATAGTAAATTATATTCTAGACATGTAGTATGAGATATAAAAAATCATGAGAAGATATTGAGGAGAAAAATGGTGCGAAATCAGCACAACGAAAACAAGACTGCTTTGTGGCTGGTGTCTTGGAAGTTTCCATTCCATTCATGAAAAAGCAAATCAAGTAAGAGTTTGGGATATAACTCTGAGTAACCGATATTACTTATGTGCACATTCTTCTAAAAAGTGTATATTTGACATGTCAAGTTATTTATATAACTGATGGCCCCATTACCCTCCATGCGTCAACCTTAGCTACATAACTCCCTAAAAAATCGATGATGGAGATTAAATTGATATGTGCACAATCTTTAAGGAGTATGCACAAAATCGGACTCCATATAGTCGGTCTTACATGTTAATATATTTTTTGTATATTAGGAAAAAAAATGAAATGAGGAAATCAATTGAGAATAAACTGGAGTTAATTGAGAAACACCATATTGGAGAAGTTGAAGTGAAAAAAGATAAACAATATAATATAAAACTGTAACCCACGGGATATAAATTAGCAGGTGATTAGAAACTTACCTCCAGCTCCATACAGGGAGATGAACTAATTGACACATCTTGTACCATTAATTCATATGTTAGCGTACAAAACCGAGAGATCGAGACAAGACCACAATAAGTTGATAACCCTACTGCCCTGGTAATATTATTACAACTAGTGCTGGAATCCTTGATTCTTATTGGTTGAAAAAGGCGACAAACCAGCATCTGCTAAATGAAAAATATTTTTAGTGAGCATTATTTTTTTCGAACACACACGTTAATTAATTGAGTTTCTTTTTTTTGTTCTCAAAGTTTATAATAAAGAGAAATACTTATTTTTAAATTGGGAACACAATTCAAAATAAAACAAAAAATTAAAATTAATACATTCTCCTTACCAGTGAGAGGTATCACTAGAAATAAACAAGCGAGCAAACAACAATAAGTTCAATATATATGGTTGATTTTTCCTCTTCGGATTTTCATTAACAAAAGAAAGAACACATTGCAGTAAGTTCAGTATAGAAATCACCAGACACCACATTACCTTTTAATTGTGATGTGAATGATGAGTATCGTAAACAAAAAGTCATTAGTTATGGGAGGTTGGTTGTCTGTTGTTTATGTTTATCCCGACTCAGTAGATATATGGTCTTTTAATAAACTGAAGAAAAACAAGATCTAGAGAGTTGGAGTAAAGAGTCATCAAGCTATGGTCATGGTGTATTTGATAAGGAGTTCGAAGTAATCGGGCTTGCAACTATGGGCGAGCTTCTTTATTTGAGTCTTAATGTAACAATATGTGGTTGATGATATTGGTTTTTGATACCGTCCAAGTTGTTTCTTATATTAATCAGATTCACGAATTTCTATCTGTTTGATTTGCTGATTACATTAAGAAATAGAGATACAACTCTTGGATATATTTCTAAAGATTGAGTCTGACTGTCTAGTTGATTCTATTGAAAGTATATTGGAGTTTGTCCATACAGATTGCCTAAATGAAATATTTTTCACAATGAACACCAATAAATACTGAGGCTTGTGTGAATTTTTAAGCTTGGACTGTCAAAACGACAATTTTTCTGTAATGTTTTTACTGTTAGATTTACCAGCGATATTTCAGATTGATATATGAATTTATAGATATTACCTATAACTTTTTTCTGAAAGATTATATTTTCTTCTTTAAAATGAGTCAAGAACCAATTAATTTCGATAAGTAATAAAACTTGTGTGGATTTTCAACTAAAGAATATTGTTGGTTTTCTGTAGATAATTTACTATCATAAATTTAATGCGTGATTTAGACCTGTTATTTTTTCTTACAATTTTTATATGATACCTTATCCTTTTTCTTTAAAATGATCTTAATGGCACTCGTTTTCATTGTGTAATAAACTTTATATAAATATTTGGACACAAGCTATGCAATCTGAAATTTAGAAACATTATATTGTTGTCTTATACCTACTGAAAATGCGGGGGTACAACAACCACACCCAACAATTCGTTTGGCAATCTGAGAGGACTTACTCCAATACACTTTCTAGAGAATCAACTAAACAGTAAGACTCAATCTAGATTAAAGTATATCAAAGAGTTTAATATCTCTAACTCTTGATTCAATCCACAATCATTAAATAGAAATCTGCGAGCCTGGTTGAATATAAGAGGAATTACTTGAACGATACCGAAGACCAATGTTCATGTGTCAATCAATGTAAATCAACAACCAAAGGTTGGATATTCTAATTGATTGATCTTAACGCACAACCTGTGATATTTCAACTATATAACAAAATATAATGCGGAAAAGGAATAACACAGACACCAGAATTTTGTTAACGAGGAAACCGCAAATGCAGAAAAACCCAGTAACCTAGTCCAGATTGAACACCACAATGTATTAAGCCGCTACAGGCACTATCCTACTACCAATTAATTTCGGAATGGACTATAGTTGAACCCTAATCAATCTCACACTGATTGAAGGTACAGTTGCGCTCCTTACGTCTCTGATTCCAGCAGGATACTATGCACTTGATTCCCTTAGCTGATCTCACCCACAACTAAGAGTTGCTACGACCCAAAATCGAAGACTTGATAGACAAATATGCCTCACACAGAAAAGTCTATAGGATTGAATAGATCTGTCTCCCACAGATATACCCAAGATTTTTTGTTCCGTCTTTTGATAAATCAAGGTGAACAGGAACCAATTGATAAACCAGACTTATATTCCCGAAGAACAACTCAGTATTATCAATCACCTCACAATAAACTTAATAGACTAGAGAAACAAGTTATTGTGGAATCACAAACGATGAGACAAAGTTTGTTTATGATTACTTTTCTATCTTGCCTATCGGAGGTATAAAATCTCTAGCCAATTATTTCAATTGTACTCAATACCATAGAAACAGCAAGATCAGATCACGCAACTACAAAGATAATAGTTGGGTCTGGCTTCACAATCCCAATGAAGTCTTCAAGTCGTTAACCTACAAAGTCTTGAGAAGAAACCTAAGGTTAAAGGAGAATCAACTCAAGTTATGCAACTAGTAACACACAGGAGGTGTGGGGATTATTTTTCCCATTTGCTAGAGTTCTCCTTTATATAGTTTTCAAATCAGGGTTCGCAATCCAAGTTACCTTGATAACAAAGAATTCAATATTCACCGTTATATGAAAAACCTGATTCAACCAAGCTAATATCTTTCAACCATTAGACCGAACTTAGATTGTTACACACAAATGAAATGTACCCTCATTTAGGTTTATGTAGCCGTACCTAAACGTGTACACCATGTTGGTTCACAAATAGTTAACCGAGGTTAGCCATATGATTACTCTCATATCAACCTTATTCATCTTAATCATAACTAGTTCAAATGACTCAAATGAAACTAGTTAAGAGTTGTTCAATTGTTTGGAAATTTTTTTTGAAATCAAATCGGTTTGATCCACTTGAATCAATCATGAACATTATAGCCACGGTTTGCAAAGATCGCATTCCTTATGATTTAAATGTTTATAATTAAGTTCATGGACTTGACCGATTTGACAAAGTAACCAGCTTAAGTATGCGTACGGGTATGCGTACTTAAGCAACCGATTTTGAGTTTGTGAAGTTTCCAAACTCAGCAGAAATTTTCGGTTCAAAAACTTCCGCCAGTATGCGTACGGGTACGCATACCTAAGGTGACTAGTTTTTGAGTTTTGCCAAAACCAAACTCAACAGAAATTCTCGGTTTGAGAACTTCCGCCAGTATGCGTACGGGTACGCATACTTAACCTGTCTCATTCACCAAATTCGTATAAACACATATGCATACTCTTGGCTTACGGTTTATGGGCTTATACACTAATGTGCAAACATACCATATATGCTTATATCCAAAGATGGTTACATCATCAACTTTTTATTTCAATCATTGAAACATTCTTCTATAATATTAATAGCCGTTTTCACACACTATCAACATCAAAGCAATTTTCAAGATATTGAAATAATCATTATTGAAACCTTCCAAATCTTACACCAAATGATTGTATCACACAAATCATGTAAGATGTTACTCGGAAATTTTCTCATGATATAAGATGAACTTGGTCGAAGCGAAAGCTTACCAACACATATTTAGAGAAATATGTAAGCGAGATATACTCAGCTCGAAATCTCAAATGTGTATAGAGAAAACTATATTGTCACACAACTTATGTCTCAATATAGGAGATAGTAGAAATAGATTTTCCAAGTGATAGATAAGTTCAAATATCCACATACATTTTGTCGAAGAAGTTCCACAAGCTCCCCTTAGTAGTTCTTCGTCTTCGAGAGATGTACATCGAGAGATTTAAGCTCCCCTTAGTAGTTCTTCGTCTTCCTGCTAGTGATGAAGAAGATGAAGATAATGATGAACGATTCTCTATTCTCTCTGTTTGTTTCTCTGCTAGTGATGAATATGAAAAAGATGATGATGATGATGATGAATACGATGAAGGTTTTGCGTTTTTTTCTTTTTTCTTTTTGCTGTTTTGCTCTGTTTTGATGATGAAGACGGTGAGGTTGAAGATTCTGCTGCTATTTATGATGATGATGAACCTTTATCATCTTCACATGCTTGGGTAAATTTGGGATCTATAAAAGAAGATGAATATGACGGAGTTCATTTCTGGAATGAACTCTGGTTTGTGATGTTTTTTCGTCTGTTGTTGCTGCTGATGATGGAGAGGATGAAGATGAGTTGTTGCTGCTGATGAAGAAGATGAAGATGACGGAGTTCATTTTCAGGAATGAACTCTGGTTTGTGATGCTGCTACTGTTGAAGTTCATCTTCGTCGCTGCTGCTGCTGAAGATGTAAACTAGTTTTTTCTTGATTTTAATCTGCTGCTGCATACGTTTTGATAAAGACGACGATGAAACAGATCTGTTTGATAAAGAAACAACAGGAGTTGATGAAAACGAGTTTTTTTCTTGATTTTAATCTGCTGCTGCATCTGCTTGATAAAGACGACGATGAAAACGAATTTTTTTTCTTGATTTTCTTGCTACTAGTGTTGTTGAAGATGGTGGAGACGATGAAGATGATGAGGACGACGAAGATTTGTGATGAATATGTTGTTGGTGAAGATGAACTCGTGCTTTGTTGTTGAAGACGACGAAGATGATGATGCTGTAGTTCATTCCATAAATGAACTCTGTTTTTTTTAGGTTTTTATATGGAGTTCATTTCTGGAATGAACTCTGTTTTTTTTTATATATGGAATTCATTTCTGGAATGAACTCTGTTTTTTTAGGTGATTTCTGAAAAAATAAGTACTAACAGGAGCTAAAAAAAAAATTAACACAGAAGGGTATTTTTGTCCATTTAAATATTCTTAAATAATTATGGACCAAACAGTAAAGGCGTTTGACCAAAGGACTAAACTGACATTGGCCCACTTAAAAAAGGACCAAACGATGTTTTTCTCTTGCAACGGCCCTAAGTACGGTCCGTGCCGCAATATTCTGCCATTTAAGTACGGGCCGTGCCGAATTATATTCTGCCGGTTGAGTTATATAATCGATATATATTCTGTTGGGAGGTTTGATGCTTTGATGTTTCACTAAAGGGTTTCCAGAGATCTTGTGGTAGATTGAAGCTTCAATGGTAATTCAAAGATTTGAAGCATTTTTGAGGTGAAGATTTAGAAAAATACTACCTCCGTTTCAGAATTTTCTCATGATTTTGTGCTCAAATTCATCAGATTCGTTCAATTCATTACACGAATTCCCCCAAAAAAATGTAACTCGGTTGAATGTTGAACTGCTCAATGGTGAAATTCTTGAAGGAGCTGTGGTTCGGTTGACTGATTGTATTTGTATTTCTGTTCAGAATCCAAAGTAAGTTTTTCTGAATTCCGATCTAATTTTTCTGTTTGATTTGAAAGTTAATGTTATGAATCTTTGAATTGATGGTCTTATTTCAGTTAACTTGTAGGTTTTCTTTCAGTAGACTTAAATTTTCCTAGAATGTGCTTTTAGATTACTGACTGCTGAGCATGTATGTCTTTGAATTATGTTTTGAATGCTTGGTGAAAGTAGAATTTGTTTAAGGAAGCCAAGTTAGTGAGAAAAAATGGAGTTAAACGATGCTTTACTAGTGGTTTTGTTGGTAATTGTGTTGGTTAGATTAGAAGATACTTAGAATTAACCCTAGCCGAAGTAAATTGTGTGAATTTGTTGTTACTGGGTGATCAGTGGTCTTGATTGACTTTAACCAGCTTAAAATCTCATGGATTAGGTTTTGGCGGTTGTGGTGTCTGCCTTTTAAGTGTATACATGTGTTTTAGTTATGTATTAAGTACTTGGAGAGTATCCAAGTGGAATTCGTGTAAGCAAGCAAATGTTCTGTACCACGTTTGCGACAGGGTTTCAATTGAAATGGGGAGATAAGGGCTGAGTGTAAATTTTGTAAGACGTGGAACTTATAAAGTTAATAACTACTAGGTTTCTTGGAAATGCTGGGATCTTTCCATCATACTTTCCTGGTTTGTTTTCTACAGGATTGTTGGCATATCGAACATAGAGATTGTTACCTCAGAGTGTGAGATAATTGCTAACCCGGATGTTCGGAGTCTCATTTAACATCTCAAAGTGCTCCTTCTGGTAATAATGGTAGCTATGCGTCCAGGATTCTGTGTAATATGTCAGCTCCAACTGGTAGTAGTAATAAAACGGTGAGTTTTCGTCCGACTGTGCAACCTGCATACCAACCTCCAGCACCAAATTACAAGAATGAATAGAACAGGGCGTTATCTCCCTTTCACTAGAGTTTTAGTTGTACAATAGCATGACTAAGGAAAGGAGATCTTCATACCTAAAGAGCCAGGCAAAGTTGGGATATATATTGGTGGTGGTGTTCCAGCTTATGATCTTAGCCGCATCCGCAATGCTCGTGCATATGTTGCTGTTGATGTCCTCATAGGTATAATACTGGTATTTTTTCTGTGTCTGCTTTACATTTAGTTTAGTTTATGTTTAAGATTTAGGGGTTTGATTTATTTGTTGTGTCCAGCAAAATGATAAATTTAATAATCGGAAATGTTTGAATAGCTTAAACGATCAATTTATCCTTGAGTCCCTTTAAAGGAGCATCCAGGTGCCTTGAAACTAATTACAAACTTATTCCAGTTTTCTTGCACACGAACTGAAACCTGATCTGGTTCTTTCTGGCAGATTATACAAAATGATTATGCTTATGCTGCTGATGGAGATGTCTACTTTTCGGTTGACAAATTCTCTGCGTACGGCCTGCTATCTAGGCGAAAACTAAAATGACTTTGCATTATTGTAGGTGAGAGAATACGCGCTTAGCATGCTAATGGTTGTTCACTTTTTAGTAGCTTATTGTCTTTGTGTGGTTGCAGACTGCAAAGCCGGGAGATATTAGCTGGGGAAGTTCTTGGGGACCTGGCAGACCTGGGTGGCACATAGAGTGCAGTGCCATGAGGGACCGTTATCTGACTTCCTCCTTTGATATTCATGGTGGGCGAATGGATCTAATATTCCCCTATCAGGAAAATGAGCTTGCTCAAAGTTGCGCTGCCCGCCTGAACATTTGTGAAATTACATATTGGATGCATAATGGTTTTGTCAATACCAACAACAAGAACATGTCCAAGTCCCTTGGAAACTCGTGAGGCAAGTGATTGCTTATTATTTTTCCATTTTAACACTGTTTATTCTTTTGTTTTCTAACCATCTCATTTTCCTTGTAGATAACCAAATTGTATCATCCATTAGTATTGAGATATCTCATGATGAGTACGCATTACTGGGCTCCTGCCAATTACTCACAAGAACAGCTTGAATTTGCATCTGAGTCTATTTTCTACTTGTATAAGGTAAAAAGCTAATTTTAGGCATTATGTCTCCTGTTCAGTTGGTTTGTTATGATTTGCTTAAATTATTGCTGAAGTAAAGTTAACTTAAGGACCTGGGTGCTGCCAAGTTTGAACCCCAAAATAGATAAACAGTAACCTTCTTAACCAGTCTGTAATCTTTGTATTGTCTGGTAGAATGGAAGATTGGGGCTCTTCTTCTTCTTGTTTTTTTTTAATTTTTTTTTTATGCTTATTTGCTTTGTTAAGTTGATTGTTTGTGTATCAAGAAAGTTAGTCTCATGGTTATTCACCACCCAAAACAACATATTAAAAGTTTCATAAGATTTAGTATTTTAGTTTACACGTTGCAAGATAAAATTGATATGTTAATGAGCGTGTCTATATGATAATGATAAGTAAATGTGTTTTAGCTCATGGTCAAGTTACTCCAGTAGTCTATACATGCAATGTATGTCTACATTGTATGGATAAGCTGATATGCATTAGCATTGAGAATTCAGATAAATTAATGGAGAAAAATGGCGTGTATCCATTCAGTAGATCTGCTATCTTTTTTTTTGTCTGATCCCAGCAAATGGAACTTCCTTCATGGTTTCACTAGTAGAATACAAGCTATGGCATTCCTTACGATATCACCAAGATGTAGCTTTAGATACTTCGGTAGGTTTAGTCAAAAAGAAACTTTTACTGATGACTTTCATGTTATTTGATGGATTAGATCTGCTACGTTCTGCATCAGTGCTTCTTGTGTGCGTAATATTCGTGCTGTTCATCTGACATGATGTGTATAGTGGATACACATGTAATAATATATTCCTAATGTGAACTGTTTGTGATGTTTTTCAGACTTCACTGGACTGTGAAAAGGCCTTATTTTCATTTCGAGAGAAAAACCCCGTGATAGCAAAGTGCTAAAATATTCGACTAACTCTTGAGGCTCAGAAGTGCATCGATAAATTAATGAATGATTTCTACGCTAAAATGTCAGATGATCTCCGCACTCGAGACTTCTGGAATGCTGCTGCTCTTGAGGATATTTGAAGCTCACCGACCAGCTCAAGAGGGTATTTCCTTTCCCTGATCCATTCAATCCTTCTTGTGTTTTGCATCATTGGCTGTGTACAAATTATACCCCAAATTGATGCTTAAGGTTACTCTGGAGTCTTTTTAGGAGTTCTATTTTACCATTGATGGATTAGATCTGGTAACTTCTGCATTAGTGCTTCTTGCGTGCGTAAATTGTTGCTGTTTTTCTGATATGGTGTGTGTGTGGATATACGTGTAATGGCATATTCCTAACTTAATGTGCATAGTGGATACATATGTAATAATATATTCCTAACATGAACTGTTTGTCATGTCTTTTAGACTTTGCTGGATTGTGAAGAGGCCTTATTTCATTTCGAGAGAAAAATCCCCTGGTACTGAAGTGCATAACTGTTCGACTAACTCCTGAGGCTCAAAGTGCATGTATATATTAAAGAATGATTTCTACGCTACAATGTTAGATGATCTCCATACTCGAGACTTCTTGAATGCTGTCGCTTCAAGGAAATTATGAAGCTCATGAACCAGCTCAAGAAGGTATTTCCTTTATCCTTCTAGTGTTTGTCGTCAATGGCTATGTACAAATTTATACCCCACATCGATGCTAAAGGTCACTCTGGAGCCGAACATTTTAGGAGTTCTATTTTAGTGCCTCGAGGTCACTTCTTACATGTGTCAAAGGAAAACCATCAAGTTTGATACGCAATTTTTCCAGTTCAAGAATTTTTTTGCCCTTTATATGAATATTGTGCTTCATATACTGTCTCTAGGAATTCCTTTTCTGAAACTTTTGAAGTGATTTCTGGGAAAGTCTTGTGCATTTCCCGGCAGAGCAGCACCAGCTTTCATTGTTCCTGTCCCTTGCTGAAATGGAGAAAGAAGTGAAGCTGGTTTTATTTACTCTTGGACTAATGTCATTTTTATCCTATTCAGAGGTATGTTGTCCTACGCCCACTTTGTTCTGAAGATTATTCGTCATCGATAATCCATTTATCTCCCTCCGAGGAAAATTTCACCGGGAGTTTAGAACAATCAAAATGAAATTCTGTCATTTTTCTTCCCTAACAAAATGGTGTTGTGTACTGAACAAGTTCTGAGGCAATTCAAAGGATTCGACAGAGAGCAAAGTTGACTGAGGAAGATGTTTCGTAACAAATAAACTTAGGACCCAGGCAAAGAAAGACAAGGAATTTTCGAAGAGTGACCAAATCAGGCTTGACTTGACCGTAAAGGGCATTTTTCTTATGGATTTGGATGACAAAACTCTATGGAGACCTGAAATAAACAAAGTCCTCAAAGGAGAAGCAAATTGTTTGTTTTTGATGTATACTTCTCTCGAGTTGAATCAATTTTTAGTGTGATATCATTAGGTAGCAGATAGAACATTAACTCAAACCAGGGTTATTATTTGTTTGCCTTATCATCAGATTTTATTGTTGACAATTTTTTTCTTCCTAAAAGAGGTTCACAGAATAACTGAGAACAGAAGAAAAGTACAGATACTAGACAGAACAGAAAAAAAAATGGTCCGGTTGGATATTCTTTGCAGTAACCTCGACTTAGGTTCAAAGAAAGATCATTGGCCAACAAACATCTAATATCGTACAATAGAGTCATCTTGCAAAACATATAAAATGTGATTTCCTGTCCTAAAAGAAGTAGCAAAGGACAAATCTGGCTGATGGCCAAACTAAAACAATGGCCAAAACTTCAGAATGACATTAGTGGCACACCTAATTGCACTGGCCACAACACCCATGACAATTCCAACAGAGTTTCTGACAATAAAACTATATCCAGCAGGCCCCTGGGTTAGGCTCCCTCTAGCTGCACCATCACAACAAACAATTAGAATTTGGTACCAAACCAACAGAACTGATACCCGCATTGTCAGCCATGCTTGACGCAATCCAAAGAACTTCATAACTTCAACAAACTCCTTCATGAAAAGGCAGATTTTCTTATATATGAGTCCTGCTGGCCTAGGTTGTGCTTATGCTGACTGTACATTGTTTTAGTCCTCCTGATGCTTGTAGTTTACCAAGCAAGGAACACCAGCATGGTAAACCCCATCTGGGTTCTTCAGGTGTCCACCTTAGACACTGGTAAGATGTCGTAGTTCAGTGACATAAATCGAAATCCGTCTTTTATTTCAGAATTGTAGTTGATGACGGTTGGCACACGTAAACCATGTTTATTTTCCATGCTTTTCTTATACCTTATTATTCATGGCAAAACAAAGCCCGTTTGTATCCACATTTCTGAAACACCAAAACTGCAACTTAGTTCCTGCTTGCATACTGTATTTGCGAACCAATGCATTCCAATTTGAGCCGGTCAAGACTGGTTGACCCTCACCTACAACTGGTTTAACCCTACCCTTACCCATACTTCCCCAAATCTTGAAAACAATTTCTGATGTTCCTCCATCCGGTTCAACCAACATAACTGTGCATCCTTTCTTCCGCTCCTTATTATTGGTACTCTGATCAGTATTTCTCATTAAAACCCAATATTTCTCACGCTCAGCAGGTGTCAAAAGATCCGTCACTGTTCGAGTGATAAATATCCTTCCTTGGTTGGGTTTCACATCGCTCATGCTAAGAATCTTCTCAAACAACCAATATACTGGTGTTGTGCCCCCAAGTGCTGTAACAGTTTGCTGCATTACTTCAGACATATCCTGAGGTGGTGATGGTTCTGAGAAATTCGTTTTTTTTCTCATTTTATCGACTTTAGATTGTTGTTGCTGTGAGGATCCCCCTTCGTTTTCAACCACTACACTACAATCACTAGTAGGATTACGCTGCTCCACTGTTTCTAGTGGTAACTGCATCCTAAGTGGTGTTCCTTGACATGGTTTCTGTAAGAGTCCCAGTCCAACTTCACCCACTAGTGTAGCATCAGTGTTCTGGTGATGTTCCTCTGCAATTTCCTGTTGGTGTGCATGTATCTTACGCGGTCTTCCTCGACCCCTCGATTTCCTCTGCTGCAAGGTTCCCTCTTCAATTTCATCCAGTGGACTACTGTCACCATTTGGATTACTCTGCTCCGTTGCGTCTTGTTTTACTGGCATCTTAGAATGTCTTATTCCTAGACGTTTAAACTTCCGATTCAATCCCAGTTCAACTCCAACTCCTGGCTTAGATTTAAGTTTCACATTATGGTCATGCTGCTCTTCTACCTCTTGTTGGTGTGCACATATCTTACGCGGCCTACCTCGACCTTTCCTTTTCCCCGTTTCCAGTCCCGGCTTGGCACAATCAGATTGGTGATGCAATTTATTATTTGCTTCAAGTCCAATCACTATAGTAGAGTAATCAAGTTGCTGCTGATGCTGCTCTGAAGTTTCCTGCTGGTTTACTTGCATCCTACTCGGCCTTCCTCTCCCCCTAAACTGCTGCAATGTATTATCCGCTGCAAGTCCAATCACTATATTAGAGTAATCCACTCCTTTTGTACCCAATTCCATCATCACGTCCTCATTGTCATCCGCAAAAAATTGTACCGATTCATTTTCTACCGCAAAACTTTCCTCCGAGTAATCCCTACTTATGTCACTGGAATAATCTACCAAATCATCATCACATTCCTCATCTTCATCCACGTATTTTTTACGAAGCCTACCCCGCCGACTCCTCTTCCTCTTCTGCTGTTGCTGTTGTTGTTCATGCTCATTTTCACATCCAGAATTAGGTTTGCAATTAAGGTCCTCCGGGAGTTGATAACAAGCATTCGAATACGAATATAAAATCTCACCAGAATCAACAAGCTTTTTGAGATAATGTTTGAGAAAATGAGAGTGAGCAAATGGTAATCCCTGAAAATTCTTTTCAATGTAAATTGAAATTTCATAGACATTTGAACCTCCTCCTTCTTCACTACTCATTTCCTTAATTGCTTCCATAATCATCTAAAAAATAAACATGCATGAATTCAGGTAAACACACAAACAACTCTGATTCTACCGATGAACACGAAGAAACAATAGATTAAAAAATGATAAAAGATAATAAAAGGGCTAACCGTTGCATAAGGAGGATGAGTTGGTCTGGTTCTTAATAACGGGAAAAACGAAGAAATATTTTCTTCAATGAGTTTGATTTTCTGAGCCAAACAAGGAGACTGATGATCAGATGAATAATATCTAGAAATCAACAGTTTGATGACACCATCTTTCAGTTTTTGCTCTTTGGGTTGCAGATTAGAGGAGGAAGGAGGAGGAGTTTCTGATTCTTCTTCATGCAGATCTTGAGATTTCATTTTTTTATGTTTCTTGATTCTGAATCTCTGTGTAATTATTGCTGGAATGCTATATCGGGTCTACTCTCACACTACAAAAATCCCTGGAACTTCTCTTTTACACGTCATACCGTTGCGAATCTCAGACATTTTCAGCATGGACAGTACATGAATACTGCACGTGGAGATTAGAGTTGTCTACCAGGTGTAAGCAAACAAGAGACTACGTACACGTGTTTAATTAGTTGAACGGGCCGGACATGATATGTCAACTTGTTTGTACCAAGTTTACAGCGTTGGTTTTGACATGTGTTCCAAGCAAGAAAGAAACGGCTAAAATTCTTGCTTACATGTGTTCCAAGCAAGAAAGAAACTATGTACACGTGTTTATCACATTTTGTAGCCATTGGAAGTTTAAGTGCGGTTAAAAATGGGAGCAGATCCTCTGTACCTGAATTGTCTCCACGAATCAAATGGTGACACGTGTATATTTCTAAAATTCTTAATAGAAATTGGTTTATTTAAAATAAAAAAGAGAGATAAATAAGGAAAGCAAATATTCTTTCCTGAAAATTAAAAGACTACTCCCTTGTTGTTCTGTAGAAAATACAGAACCAGTATCCAGAAAGATTTATTTCTCGTCAATTGGAATTTATAATAAACTAATTAACTTATGAATCGAAAATTCAATTTTTCATATCATGAAGCTAAAACAAAAACACTGAATGGATGAAATTTGCTTTCAAAAAGTCACTAACTAGGAATCTAGACTTGATCTAATTTACAATCCACTAGTATCTTGTCGAAAATCTAGAATTTCATCTCTATTGCTCCCACTGGTACTTCTGAGGGCCTGTGTCATGCCAATTTAGTCCTCCTCGTAACTGTCCTTGCTCTTTCAACCAGCCTGTGTTGTGCGAATTTAGTCCTGCTGATAATTGTCCTTGCTCCTTTAACCATCCTGCGCTATGCAAATTTAATCCTCCTCCTAATTGTCCTTGCTCCTTGAACCATTTACATACACACGAAAAAAAAAATCAAAATGTTTGTTCAACACAGATGATTTATAAACCTTGACAAATTAATCAAGTTAACTACCTGTAAGAGTCCAATCATGCTGTTAGGCTGTTGTTGATGAGTAACGTTAAGTTGTTGTTGATAACGATTGAGAGGAACATAGCCTCCAACATAGTATTGCTAGTGCAGACATTCACGTACAAAATGTTAATTTTCATGAAAGATTCTCAATGCAAATAATAACCATGCAAAGAAAAGAGTGGGAAGAATTATCATATCGACGAAATATGCAGTGGTACTGGTGTTGGTGTGAGTGTTGGTACTACTGCATGATTGTCCGTATACATGGTCCCAAAGAGAGCACTAGGTTCCTAGAGTTTGAAGTGAATAATGATTAATAATAGGAATATTAGATAGGCAACTACTTGATGCTATATACATGTCAACTAGAGAACATGCTAATAAGAACAGAGGTTCATGTTTACAACAAAACTTGCGCATGTTGACAAGTGGTACACCAAACGAGGGAAAATAAGACTACAGGTGCCTAGATCATCCACTTTCCACTCCTTGGGTATTTCTACAAGCTTTCAAATAATACAAAAATACCTGTGTAACATGTGGCGTTATCGAGAGTTGGCTTTGGCTATAGGTAGAAGATAGATTTTGGTGAATGCTTCCACACCTGCTATGTGCAGATTGTGGTTCAATTTATATTAATCACTTTCAAGATAAACTGTTACAGATTGGTAAACAAATCAAAGACTGAGCATGTCACAAATGTAGGCTTTAGAATCTGACACAAAACTAGGTCAAGAGACTTGGTGTGCAGTCAATCTAGGAGAGTCTTCAGGACTTGGTTTAACACCTCCCCTCAAGTTGAACTGCAGCTGGCGAAGTTGCAACTTGCTACGTAAAATGTGAAACCGTGATGATGGAAGCCCCTTAGTAAAAATATCAGCAACTTGATCACGTGAACTGATGAATCTGACATGGAGTAGACCAGCAGCCACACGCTCACGAACAAAATGATAGTCTCTCTCAATGTGCTTTGTGCGGGCATGGAAGATGGGATTTGAAGTTAAGTACGTGGCTCCTAAATTATCACACCAGAGTAATGGAGGTGAAATTTTGAAACCAAGTTCCTGCAGCAAGGATTGAATCCAGATAACTTCCGAAGTAGCTATTGCAATTCCGCGGTATTCTGCTTCAGTACTGGACTTTGATACAGTCTTTTGCTTGCGTGCACTCCAAGAGATCAAGTTACCCCCGAAATATATACAATATCCACTAGTTGATCGTCTGTCATCCAGACTTCCAGCCCAGTCTGCATCAGAGTATGCCTGCAAAGAGAAGTCTGAGGTAGAACGTATATGCAGCCCAAAATTTACTGTATTTTTAAGATACTGAATAATTCTTTTGACCAATTCCCAATGCTCTTCAAATGGGTCATGCATATATTGACAGACCTTGTTAACTGCCACAGAGATATCTGGTCGGGTTAAGTGCAGATATTGCAGTGCACCCACAACACTGCGATATAATGTAGCATCTGAAAACCTTGTTGAACCTTGCTTCTGAATTTTTGCATTCACTGCCAGAGGAGTGCTCACTGGCTTTACACCATCTAGCTTCGTCTTGCGCAGTAGGTCTGTAACATATTTACGTTGTGACAAAATTAGTTCAGATCCTTGTATGATGACTTCAACTCCTAAAAAGAAAGAAAGATCACCCAAATCCTTTAATGCAAACACAACACTGAGATCTTCTATTAAGCCAGAGATTTCAGAAGGATGTGAACCAGTCACTATTATGTCATCAACATAAACTAAAACGTACAATGTTGAATCCTTTGTTTGACGAATAAAGAGAGAAGTGTCAGAAATGGATCCTTGAAATCCCAACTTTACCAAGTAGTTGCTCAGTTTGGAAAACCACGCTCTAGGCGCCTGTTTAAGGCCATAGAGTGATTTGTGCAGCTTGCAGACATGGGATGGATGCAGTTCATCGACATACCCCTGAGGCTGTTGCATATACACATCCTCTTTCAGGTCACCATGAAGAAAGGCGTTCTCCACATCCAGTTGTTTGATATCCCAGTTGCGCATTACAGCAATGGATAGTACTAGACTTATAGTGTACGGCTTTACCACAGGTGAAAACGTTTCACCATAGTCAATACCAAGTTGTTGGTTATATCCCTTGGCAACAAGACGCGCCTTTCTCTTGTTGATTGAACCATCAGAATTTTGTTTAACCCGATACACCCACTTGGATCCCACCACATTCATACCTTCTTCATATGGCACCAGAGAGAATGTGCCATTCTTAATTAATGCATTGATCTGAACATCCATTGCATCCCGCCATTCCGGAATTTTTCGTGCAGCCGAGAAACAAGTTGGCTCCATGAAATCTTCATCATACAGAATATGCTTGGACGCAGTTAAGCATAACTTTTGAATAGGTTTGTGTATACCAGCTGGTGTGGGAATGGAAAACACACAGAAACTTGCAAGTATACAAGGTCAAGTTTTATAATATAGGGATAAGAAAGAGTTAGTCCACAGGGAGCGGGAGCATACAAGAATTTTCCTAAGCTATCAATGGGTGCAAAGCAAACAATATGGCAGTGAGCAGTGATGGATGAAGGCAGATACAAAGAACTAAAACAGTTAACACAAGATGGCAGCACAACAAGGAACCAAGGCTGTAAGCCAAGGGCAGGGGTGAGATTGTGCACTGATTTCAATGCACAACAGCTAAAAATTGCAAGAGCTAAGCAAAACAGTAAAGGAAAGTAACTAAGCAGTGAATAAAAGCAGAGCAGGAATTGTAAGTGACTGAAGAAAGGAATTGTGGCTAAGCTAATGGCTTAGAATCCACCTTAGTGTCCTAGCCAAACAATGTAGTTCTAGGTTGAAATTAAGACCCTAAGCATACAATTGGAATGGAAAGAAAATCAGCTTGCTCAACTAATGTGCTCCTAGCATTGACTGTCTTTTGACAGTACAATCAATCACAAGCACACAGATGAGCACTAATCTCTCCCATTGCACAAGAAAAACAAGCATTAAGGCTCTAACCTAGCAATTCATCATCCAACAATGCACTAAGGCTTCATCTGAGCCTTAGCTGCAGTAACTTAGCTCATGAAAAACATGTTACAAACACAAGCATTCATCATGCAAAATAATTCAAACATAACATACACACAACAATCAACTGTTAACTGCATAAGAAGACTCAAATTGGAATTGCATAATATTTTGGTTTAATTCTCTACTGGCTAGTCCAGAGATCATCCCCCCCAAATTCACAACCCTTAACACCTATTTATACAAATAAACAAAATCCCCAAAAATCAGGACCACATCAGTCCAATTAGGGTTTGGTGAAAATACAAAATAAATCAAAGAAAATCCTACCTAACTATGATAACAACCCTAATAGACTAACCCATGCTTCAATTAGACGTACAATTGATTTCCCAAAAAAGTTCCCAAATCAGAAAAATTAGGGTTCTTATAAAAATTATTAAAATTTACCTAATCACTGGTGACACTGGTAGATGTCGACCCATGCCTCCAATCCTTCTCCTGATGCTTCTCTTGTTCTTCCCATTCCCTAATTGCTTTTCTAGCTCATCTATTTCATCAACCCCTAACCTAGGGTTCCTGTGAGAGGAAAAGATCGAGGAATTGATGTTATAGAAAGCTAGAGGAGTAGGGGAATGATGGCTCGAATGGTGATGGTTGAATGATTTGGGGGGGGAGAAGATGGTGGAGTGATTTGTGGGAGAAGATGGTGGAGTGATTTGTGGGGAGCGTCACTGTTGCAAAAGAGGGGAAGAAGATGGATTCGATGGTTTTTGGAGAAGGGTGTGTTTGGCTAATGGGTATAGGGTTCGGTCGCTATGGTGTGTAGCGGGATCATCGATTTAGATGTTTGGCGAATCTCGACCGTGGGATATGGAGATGAAAGATCAATCTGACGGTGAGATGAAGTGGATCCTGCAGCGACCGTTGGATTATACAATACAACAAAATTAACGACACCAGATGGAGTTAGGTGTTGTAGTGTTAAGCGGAAGTATCGAGATTTGATGCGCAGGCAAAGAAGCGACCGTAGGATCTAAATGTTGAAGGCTTGGAATTTAGGCGCTGTGGTGTTTGTCAGAGACTTCAGATTTTGATGATCTACGAAGGAGCGACCGTAGGATTTCGATGTAATCCCATCTAACGGATGAGAATGGAAGCGGGTATGGATATAGAAAATGGGTTTGGGTAAGGGTTTTGGGCCTTGGGTATGCCAAGCCCATATCTTCTTCAAGAACAATTCTTCCTTCTTGAGCCCATTCCTAGCTTTTTGGACGTGCGCTCCATTCTTTGCGGCTTCCTTGCGTAATTTCTTCTGGCTTTTCACCACTCTTCAGCTCTTTTCCGCTCCGCAAGTCATCCAGACTTTATTTATTACCTAAAAATGCAAAATTAATTAGAAAAATATTTATTCTTGAAAACAATGAAAATACAGAATATGGGATAAAATGTAGAATTAATGCACAAAAGATGAGTTAAATGCCAACAAAAAGGGATAAATATATACAATATTTGGCACTCATCACCAGCCTTTGACCTTGTGACCATTGGATGGGATAGAGAAGTACTCTCAACTTCGTCACCAATATGTGAAGACGCAACAGGCAGAGTTGTAGCAGGTTCAGAAGTTGAAGTTGCTGAACTAACCGCATGAGAGATTGTTGCGTCAGAGCAAGGAAAACCTTCAGAGGGGGATGCTGAAATATGCAAGTTGTCTGATGTATGTGCAGCAGTAGGTTGTGAAGCAGGACCCTGAACTACAGTATTATTTCCTATACCAAATAGAGTCTTAGAGAAAATACTTGTGCTGGATTGTACAATACCTGGATTTGGCACATGGGTTTGATGCTTGAGAGGCAAGAATGGGAATATAGATTCTTCAAAGCGCACATGTTTAGGGATGTAGATTCTGTTTGTTTCCCTATGCAAACACATGTACCCCTTATGTGCATTACTGTATCCTATGAAAACACATTTAATTGACCTAGGTTCAAGTTTGTCTTTGTTATATTGCCTTAAGCAAGGATATGCAAGACAGCCAAAAACTTTTAAGAAGGAATAATCTGGTACTTTGTTGAATAACATTTCCAATGGGGATTTCGAGTTGGACACTGAAGTAGGTAGGCGGTTTATAAGATAACATGCAGTAACAAAAGCATCTTCCCAAAAAGACCTAGGCATATGAGCATGAAACAGTAAGGCCAAACCAGACTCTATGACATGTCTGATTCTTCTTTCTGCCAAACCATTCTGAGGTGACGTGTGAGGACGTGAAAAACGATGCTGAATGCCAGACTCATTTAAATAGGAAGTAAATTTTTGATATTCAAGAGCATTGTCAGATTGAAAAGTTTTAATCTTATGACCAGTGAGATTTTCAACTAGTTTGCGAAAGAGAATAAAAGTATGCAATGCATCAGACCTTAGCACTAGGGGAAAGATCCATGTATAGTGAGAATAGACATCCATAAACAAAATGTAATACCGAAAACCAGTTCTTGATAAGGAGGGTGAGACCCATATATCTGAAACAACTAAGCTCAAAGGCTTATTGTAAACTGTTTTACTCAAAGAAAAAGATAACTTCTTGCTTTTACTCACATGACAAGAATGACAAAAGCCAAATTTTTTATTTTTTACTGGAAGTGAAAATTGATGACTGATTTTTGACACAGTGCTAAGCATAGGATGTCCTAGTCGTTGGTGCCAAAGAGGAAGAGTATAGGTCACCATAGCTTCAGGTTTTATTGAGTGCTGAATCAAATCTACCCCTTCAAACATGTAAAGGCCATTCTTGTTAAACCCTATCAGCAGCATTATCCCCGTGCGCTTGTCCTTAACAACAAAAAAACCAGCATGAAACTCAAAATAAACATTATTGTCTTTACAGAATTGTGATACAGACAACAAGTTTGTCTTTATTTTAGGAACATGATAAATATGATTCAATGCAAAAGTTCGGGAATTAAGCGTAAAAGATGCATTACCAACATTGAAGATCTCCAGTGCATTACCATTGCCAACATGAACCTGCTCAGTGCCATTGTATTCATGAGGAATGGACAGATTTCTCATATCAGAAGTCAGATGATGAGTTGCACCTGTGTCAGTTACCCACTGATTTCCAAACTGATCACCAGGTAGAGCAATATAGGCCCGCGCTGGACGCTGGTTGTTGGTTGTGGGTTTGTCATATAGAAACCAACATCTGTCACCAAGATGGCCCTTCTTCTTACAAATCTGGCCCTTTTATATGAACTGAGGAGGTTTCTGATTCTGCTGCATATGAGCATTCATATTATTGTTGGAATATGGATATTTCTGTTGGACTGGATTCTTTGGATTTCCTCTGCTTGTGGAGGAAAAGTTTGAGACAGCTACATTTGCTATTGGAGACTGCAGTGATGACAACTGTGACTCTTGGTGCATGTCATATGTGATCAGATGAGAGTAAAAGGTATCGATAGGCATATCCTCAACAGTGCTCAAAGCAGTGACAACATGATCATAGTTTGGTTAAGGACATTACTAATGGCTTGTTTCTTTTTATTTGTTGTTACAGCACAGCCAGATTCTGCCAATTGAGCAAACAAAGATTTAGCATCATTCAAATAGGTTTTGAGAGTTTTGTTACCTTTTGACATGCTATGCAGTTGCTTTTTCAGATTCATCTGATGATGAAAAGTTTTTGGTGCATATTATGATTCTAGTTTATCCCAGACATCCTTTGAAGTTGTTAGGTGAGTTACATTACTCAAGACTTCAGGTGTCAGAGTTGAATTGAGCCAGCCAACAATGAGAGAATCCTGATGCTCATAAGCTGTAAACGCAGGATTTATATCTTCACTTTCAGGTAATGTCTTTGAAGGAACTTGTTTTGTTCCATCTACAAATCCACTGAGATCATAGCCCTTTAAGATTGGTTTGAACTGCGCCTTCCAGAGGATATGATTTGTTTCTGTGTGTTTTAATGTGACAAGGTGATGAATCTGCACCTGTCTTAGGGTATGTGTTGTGTCTGCCATGAAAGTTTTTTTTTTGTGTGGTATTGAGCGGAAGATGGTTTGGATCAGGCTGATACCAAGTTAGAAGATAGATTTTGGTGAATGCTTCCACACCTGCTATGTGAAGATTGTGGTTCAATTTATATTAATCACTTTCAAGATAAACTGTTACAGATTTGGTAAACAAATCAAAGACTGAGCATGCCACAAATGTAGGCTTTAGAATCTGACACAAAACTAGGTCAAGAGACTTGGTGTGCAGTAAATCTAGGAGAGTCTTCAGGACTTGGTTTAACAACTATTAGTATCATCTGCGGACTCAGCATTGCTCGGAGGATCTACTGTTTTGCGAGGACGTTTCTTTTATACAAGTTTGTCCAGCGCAGGCTTAGGCTTAACGGAGCTGGTATCAATTGTTTTCTCCTTGATTTTAATTCCTTTTACCTTTCTATTTTCGTCATTGACAATTTCTTGAAGGCCTGATACATTGTTAACTTCCTCCAACAAGATGTCATCATCCTTTGAATTTTCTTGAATAGTTAGTCCTTTCAAGCTTTCACCAACTTATTTTAATGTCTTATTTAGACCTGATAAAGCAATTCAATATGATTCTTCAGATTCTTCTCCTCTCGTTGCCAGTCGAATATGCAATCTGCACAACTCTTTGTAACGTCTAACGATATCTTCTTTTGAATCAATTCCACCTCTAGAACTTGCAGCATCTTTTGTACATCCGGATTTAACATCTTTTGTCCACCTCTTCGGTATGTATTGACTGGGAATACTCTTGAGATCATTTATCGACACAACTTTCAGTGCATGTGAGCATAGGTAACCTGCAAATTCAAATTTTCGACAAGTACATGAAACATTATTATTTTTTGAGTCAAAGATGACCGTACGGTGATATTTTTTTCCTATGGGAAGTAACTCCATATGTAGTCACCGTTTCATTCTCGTTGAAAATGGTTAAAGCACAATCATGAGATCTGCATAACTCTTTTTGAAACGATGTGAAGATAGTCGGTGTATAAATCGCAGCAGCATGCTTCAGAATTTTCACTGGGAACGACATTGCCGGGTAACTTTGACTCGCTTTAAAGTCCATGCTTAATTCTTCGTAGCGGCGATTTTCAACCAGTTTTTCAAAATTCTCAAAAAATGTCAATAACTCGTTCATACTTTTTCAAAGCACTATTCAAACTTTCACTACGCTGAGTGGTAGTAATTTCAGCACAAAAAGTATCTCTCCCATAAACTAATGCCCATTTTTCTCTCAAGTCAAATATCTCATTTAACCAATTGTTGTCCTTGAGCTTATATTTTTCAAGCATTGTATTTCAAGCATCTATAAATTCTTCTTCATCCTCATAATCATATACACAAGTAGTAAAATCATCCGTGAAATCCTTAAACTCATGAAACACGTGGCTAAGATGTTTCGCAGCATTTTGATATATGTGCCAAATGCATAATCGATGACACGACTCTGGCAACTCCGAAGCTAACGCCTTAGCCATTGGTGCATCTTGATCTGTAAAAATGCTTTTTGGTTTCTTCCCTGACATGGTTTTTGCAAAAGTATAGAACAACCACATAAATGTTTATGCAGTCTCATCATATAATAGTGCTGCACCAAATATAACTGTTTGCTTGTGATGGTTTACTCCAACAAACACGGAAAAAGGTCTTCCATCTTTATTTTTCCTATGAGTAGTGTCAAAAGATACCACATCCCCAAAATATTCATAATCCAGTATCATCCTCGCATCATCCCAGAAGATATTAGTTATCAAATCATCTTCAACTACTTGTATGTATGGCATAAAAGAAATTTGGATCATTTAATTGCTTGTTTTGTAGATATTCTAATACACCGCCTTTATCTCCTAATTTCATTTTTCTCATCCGCTTGGAAGTAAATACAATAATCCAGATTAGGAAAAGAATATTTGCTTTCCTTATTTATCTCTCTTTTTTATTTTAAATAAACTAATTTCTATTAACGAATTTTCGTTTAGTATTAATTCTAAAAATATACACGTGTCATCATTTGATTCGTGGGGATAGGGGGACAGGGACAATTCAGGTGCAGAGGATCTTCTGCCGTTAAGAATGACGCCTTCTTGGTCACATTATTTTCCCTTGTCCGGTAATTTTTTTTTTGGTGCAAACGTTACTATATAGCGACGTCAGCCTTTTCACACTAAATTAGATTTTGTGTCCGGGCGTATCGCAAACTTGCACTACAAAACAAGTAGTTTTTAGGGACGGCTGTTTTGAAAAAACCGTCCCTAAAGAAGGATATTTGGGACGGTGATGGCCTGACCGTCCCTAATAGTCATAAAATATTTAAATCAAGACTAAAATATGTCCGTCCCAAAAAGAAAACATGGCCAAATAGTATTAGTGACGGTGGAACAGGGGACGGTACATAAACCGTCCCTAATACCTCTTGGGACGGTTTTTTGTCCTCTTGGGACGGTTTTTTGTCCTCTTGGGACGTTTTTTGGCCGTCCCAAGAGGCCTTATGTTTTATAGTGTTGGTTCACCAATTCAATCTACAACTACAAACTACAAATACAATGCATCACTGTCTCTTTTTTTGATTTGGTAAAGCTCGGCTTCACCTGGCCCAAATCCCTATTTGATTTGGTAAAGCTCGGCTTCGCCTCGCTCAAGTCCCCATTTAATTTGGTAAAGCTTGGCTTTGGCTCGCCCAGAAACAAATACACACCTCTTTACGGGACCCTAGCAAATGGTTGATTGTCCACATTATCTATCCACAACTAATGTAGTCTTTCCGCTTGAATCTATGCCACACAGAAAAATAGCAATCCCAATATGTTACACACCTGGAGTTGCACAACAGGATCATGAGTAACTTACACACTAACCACATAGGTGGAGCTTTCCTTAATGTACGTTGGAACAATATTTATTAATTATTATTTTAATGTGTTTAATTAAATAAATTAATTTATCGTTTTGTTTGTGAATGAAAAACTTATTAGTCCCACACTGTGGAGTTTCCATTTTTTAGTTGTTTTAAGAGATTATATAAGCTTTTTAGTCTCACATCGGAGAATTCGTCTTCTTAAATTGTTTTATTCCATTATATAAAGAAATTCACTACTTTTGTAAAATCGTTGGAAAGGGGTTGCTCTATATTTTAGAGGGACCCCTAAGGGAAAATATTTTATAGCGTTTTTAAGCATTCGCAATTTTCCTTAACGGTTTTTTCGGAGTTGCCAAGCTCAAGTTGAGCAACTACTACATATGCTAGTAGTAGGTGTATTAGGGTGTTTTATCCTGAAGATATCCGTCCTGTGAGGGATATAGCATCACTCTTGAGTGTAGCCGAGCGCTAATGTCTTAAGGACAGCGTGTTGAACACGTGACTCACTCTATTTTCCAAAGTTTTTCCTTGTTGCTGTTGCGGAGATACGGGGAGCTTGTTCGTTTGGTTAAAGCAATCACTTCCATTATAAAGGAGCTAAGTATCAATAACTTTTGCTTATTTGATTTTTCTTTGTTTTTGATTATTGCACCCAACAATCTTAAGACATTAGTATTTGTAATAATCGAAAACGATTGATTGGTTTGTGAATCATGGATGTTAATTGTGGAGTGAAAAACAAAAACGAATTTCTGGTCATCTGTAGAGTTTCAATTTTATCTTTTAATATAGAAGGAATTTCTATGTACCCTTGTGACATAACGTAGTAGACATCCTGGTAGTTACCTGCGTAGAAATTCAGAATTTTTGGAGTTGTAAAAATATCTTTTTGATATTTTATAAAACAGAAAAACGTTTCTGAAAAATTCTGACGAGCAGAAAATTGTTGTTAACTAAATTAATTTTTGTGGGGTAACCATGAGTTTTTTGAAACGCTGATTCAAACGAAGTTTGTATATATAGATGTTATCTTCAAAACTCATATTTTACTTTCTGATTTGGAATTGTGATTTGTGAATAAAGGTGTCATCTCCGAGGGACATGGCTAATAGCCGCATGTGGTTGGAAACAAATCTTCCAAAGATGGCAAAGGTGAGAACATCGAACGCAACTCTAAGCATGGTCTTCATGATAAAGGTATATTTCTTAAACCTGAATCCGGAATTACTTTAGTTAAGGGTGAGTGTTATGTTTTTAAAATTCCTGGCCACGCGGCAGTAAATTGTAGACAACATAAAAACCTTAATAAGTAGAAAGTTAATGCTAATTTAGTTGAAACAAACTAGAACGAGTTTGGTGGCATGATGTCGGAAGTTATTTTAATAACCAATGTGAGAGACCAGTAGGTGGACTCTGGAGCCACCAAGAATGTTTGTTGAAACAGAGACCTGTTCACCTCCTATCATAGGATAGGGGATGTCGAGAAACTCTTATTGAGTAACTCATATGCAATAGAGGTTGCATAAAAGGAAAAGGTCGAGCAGAAGCTCATATCTGTAATATTCTCACATTGAATGAAGTTTTCATGTTCCGAGCATATGCGAAAATCTTGTATCTTGTTCTGTTGTAGATGGAAAAATATTTAAGATCTTAATTGAATCTGGAAAACTTGTTGTAACTAGGTAGTGATTTTTTAAGCAAGAGTTATAGGACTTTGGGTCTATATAATCTTAACGGAAAAACTGATGATGTGAACGTAGTTGATTCTTGTGATATCTTTGTGTGATTGATTGTTTTACGTGGTAGACTTGGAACCGTAAACTTATAAGTCAATGCTTAACTGGCTAGCATAGGCTTCGTACCCAAATTTAGTTTGGATTTTGAACACAAAAGTGAAATCTGTGAAGAATCAAAATATGCTATAAAATCTTTTAGCACAAATGTTCAGAGTAATTATAAGCCTTTAGAATTAATTCAGTTAGGCCTAGTTGACATGAGTTCAACCCAAAACCACTGTGGTAAAAGATGGTTATAACTTCCGTAGATGATTGTACGAGGTACTATCTTGTATACTTGCTTAGGATAAGGATGACGCCTTAGAAGCCTTAAGATGTATAAACTTGAAGTTGGAAACCAATTAGAAGCCTTGAACATAACAACCATATCCTTAAGGAGATGATAATTTCCATGTTGATTAGTTCAGGATTACCTGCGGCCTTATGGGGGGAGGCAGTCCTCTTAACTAGTATATCCTGAATAAAGTACCCTTTTAAGAATCAGATGAAACTCCATATGGTTTATGGAACGGTAGATGACCTTCTTATGAATGTGTCAAAGTGTGGGGGCGTTTGACTAAGATTGTAATTCCTCTTCCTAAAATAACTAGATTGAAACCAAAAATGTTGTTGTGTTTTCGTATAGGGTATATTGAGTATACTTCTACAAATAGATTTTTGGTTGTGTGTTCTGATTTTTTCTGACATTGGTGTGAATATTATTACGGAATCTAGGGATGCTGAGTTCTTTGAACACGTATATTCTAAACCTGTACCTCATTAGAGATGTGTTGTTGATCCCCTAGATTTATTTTCAAATAGTCAGAACTTATTTTAAAGGAAGATGAAGTTGATGTTGAGCCTAAGAGAAGTAAAATAATTAGACTTGAGACTTCTTATGAAACCGACTTCATAACATGCCTAGCTTAGTCTGAGCCACAGACTTGTAAAGAAGCCTTGATATCTACTGAAACTCCATTCTGGTAAGAAGCTTCATTTAGTGAAATAGACTCAGTCCGTTGGAACCAGACTTGGGAGCTTGCTAGTTTACCTCCAGGTTGTAAGACCATGGGATGTAAATGAGTCTTTAAGAGAAAAAGATAGGTAGATGAAACTGTGGAAAAATATTAAGCTAAGTTGGTAGCTAAAGGCTATAAACTAAAAGAAGGTGTAGATTTCCTTGATTCTAATTCAATTGTGACGGAAATCACTTCCGTTAAGATACTAATTGTTATTGCTGCCATAAAGAACGTAGAGATACATCAGATGGATATTAAGACAACTTTTTCTAAAACCGTGAATTAGGTAAAGAAATTTACATAGATCAACCTGAAGACTTTGTAGTGAAAGGTTGTGAATACAAAGTTTGTAATTTGAAAAATCTTTGTATGGTTTTCAAATAAGCACGTAAACAGTGACATGGAAAATTTAATCATGTGATAATGGATAGTGGATTTAAATTAACGAATCTGACAAGTATGTTTACAAGTAACTTGTTAAGGATGTCTGTGTAATTGTATGCTTGTATGTTTATGATATGCTTGACACAAACATAGATGTGATCAATTCCACTAAAAACATGCACTGAATGAGAACATTGACTTGAAAGACTTGGTCCCTTTTGATGTAATATTAGGGATGAGGATTAGAAGATAATCAAACATTTATAAGTCTTAGTCGTTCTCATTATGTTGAGTTGTGATTAAGAGATACAATCATTCTGATTGTAAACCTGCTTGTACTTCGTACGATTATTCTTGTAGTCTCAAGAAAAATAAGGGTAGTGGAGTATCTTAACTTGAATACTCAAAAGTTATAGGATGTCTGATGAATTTAGTGAACTGTAAGAGTCCAGACATTGCCTATATTGTGAGTAAGTTAAGTGGATATAATTGTAGTCCAGAGCAAGAGAATTCAGATGCACTGAGTAGAGTATTATGGTACCTAAAATACTCTTTTGATTTATGAAAGGTATCTTGTTGTCCTTGGGACTTTATAATGCAAACTGTATAGTTGACTCAGAGGAGTCTAAGTCTACGAGTGGATATGGTTTCACTCTGACATGTGGGTTTGTTGTTGGAAGATTTCCAAACAAACATATCGCTCAATTCATTATGGAATCTGAGAGTATTGCGTTAGATAAAGCATGAGAGGGGGCCGAGTGCCTAAGATTCTTTTTAGAAGACATTCCTCTTTGGCATAGGCCTGTGCCAGCTATATCTATACATTGTGTTAGCCAATCTATAATAGTTAAAGCTAAGAAATAACTAATCTCAATCGGCGTTATTTCCATTGATTGGATAAAGTCCAAGGAGAATATCGCGCAACCTTTGACGAAAGGTTTGTACAAAGAGATAGTTAAAAATGCATCGAGGGGGTTGGGGCTTAAGCTGATATATTAAACTCGCCATGAAGGATACTCAACCTTGCTGACTGGAGATCCCATGATCAAGGTTTCGAATGAGACAACTAATTTGTGGTGGGTAAAGGTAAACACTATCAGAGATTTTCATTCTCTGTCCCTTCCCTATGGTGTAGACGTGATAGTGTGACTGCATGTGGAGGATGACTTTTTAATAAGTCTTAATGAGTTCTATAGTTTCAATTTAAGATTGAAGTGGGGTGTAGCAGTAACACTCTTTATGGAAACTCACCTATCTGAATGACGAAGTGGGTCGCTTCCTGTGAGAATATGAGCTGATTCTCTAGAGCATTCTGAGAAACAGGATACGTCCAGGGCCAAAACGGACAAAACGGCACGAGCTTGGCAGCAACCTTGGAGATATCATCCGTGATTGTTATCGCGAATTACATCAAACGCTAGGAGTTCAAGACATAGTTCACTGTCTCTAGCAAGTAATTCCGGTAATATCTCACTAAGCAAAGGTTCAAGACCTCATGGACACCTCTGTCTAAAATGGTATTTCCTGCGTTTTTTATATGATTTTCGCTTTTGATGGTTTTGGTATTACTGGAACTTAGTACCTAAGGGTCACTAAGTGTTCACTGGTTCATGCTTTTTCACTTTCGTGAAAGGAACCTTTAGTCTCACTTGTGAGGAGCTAAAGATGAAAGCTCTCTATACTATATGATTTTTTGCAATCCATAGTATGACCCTGGGGTCAACACATTTTTGTGTGAAGGAGAGGACATTGAAATGACTAGTATGATTTCAACACACAGACGTTCCATATGTCTGTTCGATCAAGCCGGATCATGAAGATTGGGTGTTGACTTACCAAGATTTATCTGTGTTTTTCATGTTTTATTGAGGTTTTCATTCATGTGGGGGATTGTTGGAACAATATTTATTAATTATTATTTTAATGTGTTTAACTAAATAAAATTAATTTATTGTTTTGTTTGTGAATGAAAAACTTATTAGTCCCACGTTGTGGAGTTTCCATTTTTTAGTTGTTTTAAGAGACTATATAAGCTTTTTAGTCCCACATCGGAGAATTCCTCTTCTTAAATTGTTTTATTCCATTATATAAAGAAATTCACTACTTTTGTAAAATCATGGGAAAGGGGTTGCTCTATATTTTAGAGGGACCCCTAAGGGAAAATATTTTATAGCGTTTTTAAGCATTCGCGATTTTCCTTAACGGTTTTTTCGGAGTTGCCAAGCTCAAGTTGAGCATCTACTATATATGCTAGTAATAGGTGTATTAGGGTGTTTTATCCTGGAGATATCCGTCCTGTGAGGGCTATAGCATCACTCCTGAGTGTAGCCGAGCGCTAATGTCTTAAGGACAGCGTGTTGAACACGTGACTCACTCTATTTTCCAAAGTTTTTCCTTGTTGCTGTTGCGGAGATACGGGGAACTTGTTCGTTTCGTTAAAACAATCACTTCCATCATAAAGGAGCTAAGTATCAATAACTTTTGCTTATTTGATTTTTCTTTGTTTTTGATTATTGCACCAAACAATGTATGTGTTATTTTTGATAAAGTCGCAGTAAAACATTTGGGAAAGATTTTTGCCAATATAGAAAATGCAAACCAACCACAGAATCATGTAATCGATTATAACATTATTATACCAAAATAAGCAAACTAAAAACTAAACTATGGTGGTAGGGAATATTTTAATAGCTATCAGAATCTAAGCATACATTTATATTTTGTTTAGAGAGAGCAAATCTCACAGTACCGGCAATTACAGATGCAATCATTCGAAATCAAAGCACTAAGATAGCTGTGAGCATGTTCATTCACAAACGCAAATTCCCTTAACGCGTGTAGCCCTGCATTAAGGGCAAAAAAAAATAAATTTGGCATTGAAGTACAGGATATTCAAAAATAGTCTCATGTTTCAAAAAGTAATACTTCTGAATCTGGCATGTGTACATACATAGTAGCACACGTTAAGCACACATATATGGTATTAATTCATTCAGAATAAATGATAATCACCATATTCCGGTATCTCACCATATTCCAATAGAAATTTGCAGATAAGCAGACATAGCACCTGGATAATTCAATCATTTTCACATTACTAACAACATTAGCAGATTTAAGTCACCATTCTACAAATATTTTCCTTCAACGCAAATTCGATACTTTACAATGAGTACCCCCAAAAATCACCTTTGGAATTTAATTTTTTATTTTGAATGGATGATACCAAATAGATATAAAAACCATCCTGCTCCAAAGCATTATCAGATTTCTGCAGCATATTCTTCTTTGATGTGAAAAATGACCCAACGTTAATCAAGCAAAAAAAAAAAAAAAAAAGACCCA
>NW_020624376.1:740100-755301 GCF_003573695.1 Papaver somniferum | reverse complement strand
TTTTGAATGGATGATACCAAATAGATATAAAAACCATCCTGCTCCAAAGCATTATCAGATTTCTGCAGCATATTCTTCTTTGATGTGAAAAATGACCCAACGTTAATCAAGCAAAAAAAAAAAAAAGAAAGACCCAACGTTACATGAACAAAATTAGGTTTAGAGAAGCAAAGGGCCGTACCTCGTTAATCACTCCAAGCAAAGAGATAACTTTCTGGGCACTATAACGCGAGAATTTTTGATGGAACTGGAGTTTTCTCCTGAAAAAGAAAGGCTTCAAATGATTGGGAAGTAAAAGAAAAGGAACCCCGTTCAATCAGTAGAATGACATCCCTAACATAAACCTGTTAGGGTTCTAACCCAAAATGGTTGGTGTCCCAACAAAACCAAACTAACAACCCGAATAATTATTTCATAAACTTGAATCAAACAATCAGGAAGAAAAAAGACGAACAAAACTAAGAATATAATTCCAAGTTTCTGTATGTATATACCTTTTTCGATTTATTCCCCTGATAGATTTTTGCCTCCAACAGCACAAAGTAAAAACCCTGAGCGAAATCAACAAACTGGTAATGTAAACTTCAAGTGATTAAACCCTTATCTTGTCGCAGGAAACAGGAAGAATGAGAACTGATTTGGCCGTGTAAGGTTCCATAAGAGAGAAACATAGTAGAGATAATAGGTGATGTTTTTAGTTTTTTTTTTTCGTTTATCACGAAAGTGTTTTTTCTAAATTCTAAAACAAAAACAAAAATCAGCCCCCGGGCCCAGACTAACAGAGTCTCGTCAAGTGTCCTCTCCAGATTTATTCTAAATTCTAAATACTCTTTTCTGAGCTTTTCTAGGTATTTTTCTCTCTAAACAAACGGTGACGCTGACCATTCAATGCATGGCTTAGGATTTTAAAGGTTTTGATATGTATTGCCGCAAGACGGCCAACCAGACTTCTTCGCACAAGTCAGATATATGAAGTTACATATATGATTTGCTAAATGGATGCTTGATTGACTCTTTATAGGAAAAATCAATTGGTAACTGTTTCATGCACGACTACGTATTAGTTTTTTCTGCTCTCCAGAAGCTGCAAATTGAATAGTACGGGGAAGGTTTTGAATGGGCATTATAGCTAGTTAAGTGATGTTCCGTTTTAAGGTCGCCTGGATAGTGTGGCACTCTGGCCAACGCCTAATTGGTGGCAGGTCATGACCCTGTCAGATACTTATCGAGTTGTTATAGTGAAGTTATTATACTTTAGACCCTGGTTGGGTATAAATAGGATCTGTCAGTGGTTGAAAAATAGGACAAGCCAAGAAGAGATTGGAAAAGCCGGATCAAAACCCGGACTGGCTATCCTTTGAGTTCGCTAGTAACTGGGATGGCGTGTGTAGGCAACGACATTCCTGTTGTTATTTGGGGTCTGTTTTCTTAGAAATCTAGCGTTTTTTTTTTTGCCCACAAGCAGTCAAGTCTTTGGGCAGTTTGGTGTTTTCTTGTTGTAGCCCTTGCTCAAGAGCTGACTACCTATATACATCCACGTGAATGCCTATATATATCCTATTCCTTGTGAGTCTGGTCACTCACTTAATTTCTTAGTGAATGCCCATTTTCAATCCAATTTGACAAAAAAAAAAAAACACATTAAGTGAAAGAGTAACTTAACAACCATATAAATCTCAAATGCTGCAACTAAAGCTTCATAACAAAAAGTTAATAGCAATCTATGCATTATGTTCTTGTAAAGATTAAAACTATCTTAGCTCAAGAAGAGGTGAATAAGTCCCAACGAGTACTATAAAACAAGTAAAACTATTAAAAAACGACTGATAAAATTTTACGGCAAACCATGCTAATCTTCCATGCTTTCTTTATACCTTGTTATTAATGGCAAAACAAAACTCGTTTGTATCTGCCTTTCTGAAACACCAAAACTGCAACTTAGTTCCTTGTACCACGTTGTATTTGCGCACCAATGCATTCCAATTAGAGCCTGTCAAGACTGCTTGGCCTTTACCAGGTTTATCACCTTTACCCAGACTACCCCAAATCTTGAAATCAATTTCTGATGCTTTTCCATCTGGCTCAACTAATGTAATCGAGTATTCCTTCTTGTCCGTGTTTCTAGTACTATTATCGTTACCGCCCGTTAAAAAACAGTATTTTTTAAGCTCCGCAGGTGTCAAAAATTTCTTCACATGTAGCGGTATAAATAACCTTCCTTGTTGGCGTGAAATATCACTCATAGTTAGACTCTTCTCATCAATCCAATTTACTGGCGCTGCGCCAATAATTTCTATAACAGTTTGCTGCATGACTTCAGACATGTCTTGAGGTGGTGCTGGTTCTGCTGATTTCGACTTATTTCTCATTGTTCTATTCCCTTGAGCCTTCTTCTTTTGAGGCTTTACTTCTTCTTCATCTTCTTCGTACTCGCTATCGGTTATCTCTGATGCATCATCATCATCTATTGGTTCATGCAGATGGTCATCTTTTTCAACCGGCGGCGTTACTGATCTTTTCTTTTTAGGAAGATTGACTGGGAGAAATTCCATCTTCTCATGGTCACTAAAAAATTCCTCACTGCCAGATCTTTCCGCGTCAGAAATCTCTTTTTCTCTGTAAAGTACTAGTTGTTTGCCAGTATAATCAACAGCAGCATTGGCATCACAATCTTCAGCGTATGCAGCATTACCATCTCCAGCTTCAGCATATGCATTGACATCAACAGCTTCAGCATTACTGGCTTCCAATCCGGAAACCTTCCTTTTTGGAGACAGTTCTCTTTTCTTCCCCTCATGATAATTCCTTTCATATGGTTTTTTCCTGGAGGGACGTCGGGAAAGCTTCTCATCGTTCATCTTTCTGTTCTTTTCGTTTCTCTTTTCTTTTTCTGTTAAGATACCGAATTCATAATACTTAGGAAGAGCCACAACCATATCAAATAGCTGTTCTCCGCTCAATGAATTCGGACATGCCATTGCCTGTATACAATATGAACATAAATGGCCTTCAAATTTACTAAAACTTTAAGATAGCAAGAATCAAGAAAACAACACAGTGTAATATGCAAAACTTAAAACGAAGAACTAGAAGAAGAAAAAAAATAAAAAAAAAAATAAATAAAAAATTATACCTTGTTTTGCTGTGAAGACAATTAGCTAGGAATCAAGAGGAACGGAATGGGGTTTATCAAATCTTGCTAGTATTTATAGTTGGAGCTGTTTCCTTATTTGCATTGGTTTCTTAATACAAGTTCAACAAGTATTAAACTACTGTTTAGACCTGTTTTATTAGATTTAGGAATTAGAACCCTGTTTTTACTTTTACTCTAATAATAGCTGTCTTTCCGTGTTTAACCGGAGTGGAAAAATTCCCCTCACTTTGACTGGAAAATACACATAAGAACATAATGGCATAGGCATGTCAGTGTTCCTTTTTAGTAAAGATGATAGTGACGAAAAGTAACTTTGTTATGTCTGCCTACTAAACTAAAGTTTTGGCCCTCAAAGAAAAACAAACTGAAATTATGCAAACAAATTGTAATCCACAAGCAGCAAAGAAAATGTTGAAATCGCGTGTACCTGTCATGAGTTTGTTGCATGTATAGTAGTAAGTATTCCACCGGCAGAGGCGTTTTTGTTTTGGTTTTGTTTTTGCTGACCGTTCCTGCAATTTTAATTCTAAATGTCTCTCTCTGCACTTGCAGGCAGGTAAAGCCTTGAGTACGTGAGCAAACGCCATTATACTAATCGATAGAGATAATAAAATTTAATGGATTAGAGGTTAAATATTAATTCTAAGATTTATTTATGTGATTAAATACTAATTGCAAACATCATAGAGTTGTATATAAAAGCTAGGTGGTACAGACCTAGTTGTTCTACAACTCAAACCACCTTCTATATGATTCTTCTCTTCCTTACTCATCCTCCTTGCTGAGTTTATATGCAGGCTGGGAAGAAATTCAGCATTAACATGTAAATTCTCTGATTTTCCAATAGTGTTTTCTTTTTGGTACTAGTTATCTTTCTGCGCCAGCTCCCCAGCACTTCTTCGAGTTACTTCTCTTGTTAGAGCTAGCTACTTCCGAACTAGAGAAATGGAGAGTGGAGATATTTATCCAGTAAAGCCGGAATACTACTCACCACCAGCTAATGATTATGAATATCATCATAAAGCCCTGAACGACGTCGTCCTTCCTACTACCGGGACTTCATTGACGGCATCATCATCAATAGTGCTGGAAGCCCGACCAGTTAAAAGGATAACATCATCAGCGTCATCGTGGAAATTCATCAATTTATTTCGCCAAGTGTATGAAGAAAATTATCCACCAGGCTTTATGAGAAAGGTTATCCAGTTCGAGTTACCACCTCCTTTTTGTTGTTAAAATATATAATCAATGCCTTGCAGCAGTGATAGTCGAATAGTTTGAAATATCGTTTTTTGGTTGTATGTATATATCAACAGGTAGTGGCAGAGATGGTAGCTACATTTCTGCTAGTTTTTGCAACTTGTGGAGCAGCAGCACTGAGTGAAAGTGATGAACAAAGACTCTCCAAGTTAGGAGCTTCTATTGTTGGTGTGCTTATCGTAACAGTTATGATATATGCCGTCGGTCACGTTTCTGGAGCTCATATGAACCCTGTCGTCACTTGCGCTTTCGCCGCCACAAGGCATTTCCCTTGGAAACAGGTGCATATTTATTTTACCAATTTCGCAAGCAACTACTACACTATCGGAAATTTAAAACAAAAAAAACAAATTGGTGCTATCGTTCAACACGACGGTCGTATCTATATTTTTTTCTGAAAATGGATCATTTGTCCAAATATTTTTGAAACATGATTCAAATGGACGAGTAATAATTAGTATGGGTGAAATGGACACCAAAAAAATAGTAATATGATGAAACTGGATTCGTTCTAACTTAAACTTAAAAAATAGCAAGGATGAAACTGGATGCATCCTGATGTAAATTAAATATAAAAAAAATATTTGAAAATGGGTAGGATGAAACCGTTTACATCCTTGCTATTTTTACATTTTTGTCCATTTAAACAATATCAAAATCTAAATGTCCTTTTCATCCAGGAATTATTGATTTTGGTCTTTTTAACAAATTTTGTGAATTTTTTATTTTTAACTTTTTTGATCAGTAAATTAACCACAAAATTGGTTAAAAAGACCAACATTAACTTTGGTTAATAATATTTTTTTTATTTTTAATTTATATGAGGATGCATCCAGTTTCATCCTTGCTATTTTTTAAGTTTAAGTCAGGATGAATCCAATTTCATCCTTCTAATTTTTCTGGTGCCCATTTCACCCATACTAATTTTTGCTCGCCCATTTGAACCATGTTTTAAAAATATTTGGACAAATGACCCAATTTGCGTGAACCGCGGATTGGTAAAACCTACCTGAATGCTATAGAGCCCGACAAAAAGTAATTTTATTTGTCTGGACCGTTTTGAAAAAATTTACTTATCACGGTTTTTTTTCGGTCTATATTGCAGTAAAATTGTTTTTGTACATGCATGATGTCAGTGGTAAAAGTGATTAAAATATGAAGACCGATGCTAGTTCAACGACTTTACATACGTCAGAAACGTTGAACCAAACAAAATAATAAAAAAGAAATACAAACTGAAGCTGTTCTTATACAAAAGTCAGTGAAGTAACCGTGAGACGCCGTGATGGATTGGTAGGACGGTTGGTTGGACTTGTAAGCCACATTAAATAGCTTAGCTAAGATGCATAGATAACATATGATATTGATAACATGTAAGGCTCCATATCTAAACTATGTCATCCTTGAAAGAAGTAAAATTTGAAAATTATAATAATAAGAAAATAATTTGATTATACAAATTAAACAATGAAAAATGCCAGAGTTTGATAAAATAAAAAATAATTAAATAGAAAAGACGTGTCCTCAAGATCAACTTTACATATTTTTTAACAATGGTTCCAGGCGTACCGCTTAAAGTAAACAACCCACCTGTAAGAGATTTGTTTTAGGCTGAGTTTGGTAATGTTTTTATTTTTCCAAATGCACTTTCAAAATCTATATATATCAATAATTGTTGAAATTGGTGTTTGGTAAAAAAAATCAAAGTGCTTTTTACCCAAAACACTTTCCAAATTCCTCAATTTTCAAAAGCTGGGAGGAGGAGCTTTTAAAAGCTAGAAAAACATAAGCTTTGGTCCTACCAAAATTTAATGTTTGATTTATCTTTTTTGTCCCTATTTTATTTTGTAAATGACAAAAATTATCCTTAGATATATATATAATCAATTTTTTATTTTATGTATTTTATTTTCAAACTGTTTTATGATACCATTTCATTAATAAAAATAAAAACAAATATTAAAATTACTTAATTTTATTTTGATTTTTGGTTTGAAAATTATATAGATATATATTTAAAAGTGGTTAAGTAAGATAATTTTTCTTAACAATCATAAGAAAATTTTAATTTTGTCAAAAACAATAAATCAATCGATAGAATCGTACAGGACCTTTGTTGGTAGCCTAGCAACAAGCTGAGCACCAACTCCCTTCTGAATAGCAACACCTAGTCTATAAAAAAGAAATTTCCCACCGACATCATTACAAACTAGACAATTTTTCAATCTCTTAAAAAAACACAAAGTATCATCCCCAAGTTCCCCCAACGTGGTAAAGGCTAGGACCCCTAACCCATAACCGTGAGAAGTGCACTGATCCAAGTATTTATTGCGTTTACGCAAAACAGCATTGGCAATAGCTTGACCTGTGACAAAAGCGCGAACACCATCGCCTGTGAAGGGAGAGACGCCTGTAACATCCATACAAATATCTTGGCCATTCCCAATTAAGAACAAGAATATCAGCATGCCGTAAGTATCTATTACCTTCAAAGAGAAGCCCAAGAGCCGCCTCTTTTAGCACAGACACACTAGCTTTGCAACAAATGTCAACAACAACGTCACGTACATGATCATGTCGAAACTTGATCCCAACATCCTTGGCACAGTGAAGAGCATGATTCCCAAAAATATCCAGTATATATTTCTGCTAGTTTTTGCAAATTGTAGAGCAGCATCACTGAGTGAAAGTGATGAACGAAGACTCTCCAAGTTGGGAGCTTCTGTTGTCGGTGGGCTTATCGAGACAGTTATGATATACGCCGTCGGTCACGTTTCTGGAGCTCATATGAACCCCGCCGTCACTTGCGCTTTCGCTGCCATAAGGCATTTCCCTTTAGGGGTGTAAATAATACCCGAAAATACTCGGCCTGCCTGTACTCGCCCGAGTCCGCCTGTACCCGAAGTAGCCCAAAGCCTGTTATGGACCGTCATGGGCCACCTGGCCTGGCCTGGATTAATTAATTGGGCGATCTCGGACTTTGCAATTAATATGATGCCCGGTCTGATACCCGGCCTAGTGCCCGACCTGAAAGCCTTCTATGTGCCATTAATCATTTAATATCCTCTTAAAAGACTTAAAAGTTACCATTTTATAATTGTCAATTTTGTGTCAAGAAAAATAAAATATATAGTTGTTTTTACTTATAATTAGCCTTTTCAAAACATTAATGGTAATAAATTTTTATATAGAAAGTTTATTGTACTCTAATTAATTATTTATTATAGACTAAAATTAAAAGTTTGTCATTATAATTTAAATATAAAATAATACTATCACTTACGGTATCCAATGTTAGAAAGGACAGAATATTGTATTAAAAATAAATACATTTAATACCATTCATTTGAAAACTTAACAAAATAGTGGCCTGTCCGGCTCGATCTGGCCTGTCCATATAAAAAGCGGGCTTTGAACGGTCTTTGGGTAGCAAATTATCTACTTTTACCCGGTCTGTCCGGCCTAAATTTTTTTACGGACTCATAAATATTAAGCCTAACCTGTCCGGTCTGTCTTAGTTTTTGGGCCGGACGGCCTGGCCTGCGTGAATTTACACCCTTGTTTCCCTTGGAAACAGGTGCATGTTTATTTTACCAATTTCGCAAGCAACTACTACACTATCGGAAATTTAAAAAAATACCAAATTGGTGCTATCGTTTAACACGGCCGTCGTATCTATATATTTTTATTTTTTAACTTTTTTGATCAGTAAATTAACTGATTTGAATTAGAAAGAACAAGGCAAAGTACAAAAGGATACAACCATAATGTGTATACGGTGACATCAAAAAGTATATAAACTATAAAACAAACTAGGAAGTCTAATATCTAAAGCCGCAAAATAATTTTAAAAATCTCAACAAGCCCTGCCCATGTCGTGCCCTAATCTTGAAAGAAAGGTGAAAGCCATTATCACTTGAAGCAATTCTCTCTGAGGCATCCGCCGCAGCCACCAACCTCTGGGACGGTGCATTACATATATTGTGGCCATCATCGTTAGCACCGAAATAACCAATAAATAAACCAAATACTATGATTAATTAAGTCATTTACTGCTGCAATCTAGTGGACTAACGGGATAGTACATGCTTGATAGAAATGATGTTAGTAGTAGAAGTTATTAGAAGCACAAAACGTAACGAGTGAATTCTTAATCATCACCTCCCCTTTGATGATAGTTGAGCGTGGTCGTGAGGATGGTTGTACTCTAAATAAAAGATTAAAATTCAGAAAAACTTAAAATCTGTGGAAAACCTCTTTGCGCGAGTAGTTGTAGATAAGCGGTGCGAATAAAGATTCCAAAACTGCCTGGACGTAGATAGAAAGGAAGATGACGAAGTTATGAACCCTTTTTGCAGAATGGAATAACCTACCTGAATGCCATAGAGCCCGATAAAAAAAACATTTAATTTGTCTGAACGATTTTGAAAAAGTTTACTCATCACAGTTCGCTTAAATTTTTTGTTTTTTTTTCCCGTCTATACTGCAGTAAATTTGTTTTTGTACATGCATGATGTCAGTGGTAAAAGTGGTTAAAATGCGAAGACGTTGCTAGTGGATTTCAGCGACTTTACATACGTCAGAAACGTTGAGCCAAGGCCAATTGATCAGTAAACAACAAATTACGAAAACGAAAAAAATATGTTTGAAAAAGAAATACAAACTGAAGCTGTTCCAATATAAAAGTCAGTCAAGTAGCCGTTTGATGCCGTGAGTGATTGGTAGGACGGTTGGCTGGACTTGTAATCCACATTAAATTGCTTAGCCAAGATACATGGATAACATATACCAAACTATGTCATCCTTGAAAGAAGTACAATTTTCAGATTAGAATAATAAATAATAAGAAAATAATTTGATTAAAAGGATTAAACAATGGAAAATGTCAGAGTTTGATAAAATAAAAAATAATTAAATATAAAAGACGTGTCTTCTCAGGAACAACTTCACAATTTTCTAAAATACGTACAAAAACTAGACCATCCATGCGGAGAGGAATAACCGAATAAGTGTGCAAATAAAAATTACAAGCCGAATCTAAAACTGAGAACGAGAATAAAAAAATGTAAAACGGAATTATGCTCCCTCCATTCCACAAATGTCAGCCAAGTGTCCGGTGTTTTTCGAGTCCAATTGAGTGTTCGACATGGACACAAAATTAGCATTGCAGTGTCCTCACAACCTTGGACGATAGAAGCTAACTAATGAAATAGTTGTGATGTCTTAACTAGCTAGCAAAAGCTTCTACTTAATTAATCAATCTCCAATTTGTTTGTATGTAGGTGCCTGTTTATGCTGCAGCTCAACTAACTGGAGCATTGGTTGCATCTTTTACCCTTCTAAAATTACTGCACCCAATCAAAAATGTTGGAACTACTTCCCCATCTGGAACTGACCTCCAGGCTTTAGTCATGGAAATTGTTGTCACATTTTCCATGATGTTTGTCACTTCCGCGGTTGCGACTGATACCAAAGCAGTAAGTGTTTTTTTTTTTGCTTTCATTGAAAAGCACCAAGTGTTTTTTTTTCTTTCGGTGAGTTCTTGAAACGATGAATAAGAATTCTACAGGTTTTAGTTCGTGCTTTGTATCATTATGAATCTTGCAGATGGGTTTGGCAATAAAACCTTAGGTCACGCAGCTTACCTTATTGTCACTTATCATTTCTTTCCGAATTATTATGTTGCAGGTTGGAGAATTAGCAGGGATAGCCGTTGGTTCTGCAGTGTGCATCACTTCTATCTTAGCTGGGTATGATTAATATTAATTACTTTGGATCAATGCAACACAACCAAATCTTACACTAATCCTTAATTATGTTGGTTTTGAATTAGGCCGGTATCAGGTGGATCAATGAACCCCGTGAGGACGATTGGTCCAGCCATAGCTAGCAAACATTACAAAGGATTATGGGTGTATTTTGTTGGACCCCTAACTGGGACGCTACTAGGTGCATCCATTTATAATATAATACGAGACTCAAATAAGACAGTTCCTGCGAAATCTGGATCATCGTCATTCAGGATTGGTCGAAGTGGTCGAATAAGCAATGTGGAGGATGAAGAACATCATGAGATTGCAAATGAAGATCCTCCGCGAACACTTTAGCGCGCGTACTCATCCTATTTCCGTATACATTTCCCCGCAGCCATGTGCAGAAGTTACAGCTTAATGTGGTTCCTACATAATTATTTGTGTAGACGCGCACTTTATCGGTTGTATTTGTAAGAATTTACCTTGTGTGGAGTGTTTGCTTATTGTTTGTATAATAACTACGTTCTAGTTCAACTGCTTCAGTTTTACTTTAATCAGTATAATAACTAGGTTCTTGTTTGTTGTAAGTCGCTGTCATTTTGGTTTGGTACGACTGTTTGTGTATCAAGAAAGTTAGTCTCAACTCTTAGTCACATTAACCACCCAAAACAACAAAGTTTCATAAAAACAACAAAGTTTCATAGGATGTAAGTTCACACATCGCATGATAAATATATATATGTTTGTGAGCGTGTCTATATGATAACGAAAAGTAAATGTGTTTCAGCTCATGGTTCAGTAGTCAAAATTATCTTAGCTCAAGAAGAGTTAATCTTATAAATAGGCGGCATGACAAGTACTATATGAAATAATTAAAATTTATGTTAAAAAAGACAGATAAATATAGGACGTTGGTAACCTAGCATGTTGCTAGGTTACCAACCAAATCTCATACGGATCCTTTTTAGATATTGATTAAAACAGTGCTTCCTGGCTATTACGATAAAATATTGCGAAAAAGTAGAACACCATCATGTTTGCTGTAGTTGATGATGGCTGGCATCTGCAAACCTTGTTTATTTTCCATGTTATTTTTTTTATTCATCGTTATTATTCATGGCAAAACAAAGCTCGTTTGAATCTGCCTTTCTGAAACACCAAAACTGTAACTTAGTTCCTACTACCATGTTGTATTTGCGAACCAATGCGTTCCACTTGGATCCGGTCAAGACGGGTTGGCCGTCACCTACAAGTTGTCGATCACCCTTGCTGCTCAGAGAACACCAGATCTTGAAATCAATTTCTGATGTTTCTCCATCTGGTTCAACCAATGTAACAGAGTAGTCTTCCTTCTCCTTTTTTGATCTATTACTCTCAACACCCTTAAAAACCGGGTGCTTCTTAATCTCAGCCGGTATCAGATATTCTTTCACAATATAAGATATGAATATCCTTCCATGTTGGCGTATTGTATCGCTTTTTGTTAAATCCTTCTGAAACAACCAAACTACTGGTTTTCGGCCACCAATTTGTGCAACAGTTTGCTGCATGACTTCAGGCATGACTTCAGCCATGTCTTGAGGTGGTGATGGTTCTGTAAAAAAAATAAAATACAGTTTAATACGCAGAACTCGAAAAAAAAGAAGTAGACAAAAAATTATACCTTGTATTGGAACGCAAGCTTCTTCTTGTTGTTGTTGGGAGAGAATTGAGAAGACAATTAAGAATCAGCTTTCCTTATTTATAATGGTTTCTTAATACGAGTTCAATAAGAACTAAATTACTGTTAGATTTCGGATTTAGGACCTTTTTTTTTACTCTAATAATGATAGCTGTTTAACCGTGACTGTAAAAGCTCTCCTCACATGAGTGGAAAGTACGCATATGAACGTAATGATATAAGCTTGTGCTTAAAAAACGATCACAAATCGAGTCGTTGTAGTTTAGTGGTAGTAGGAATTACTGGCTAGTCCAGTTCTAGCAGACCCAGTTAATAACTAGTCCACCCTAAAAAAGATTTACTTTCTAGTCCAAAAACATATTTTTGGACTAGATTATTTACTCTGTAGTCCAAAAATTTCGTGGAGACTATAAAATGTATTTTATAAATTCCTAAAACACCCTTCCAGGTTTAATTAGTATTAACACATGTAAATGTTACTAGTAGTATCAATACGGTGATACTGCATATTAATATGTACTGTACTAGTAGTAACAAAAATATCTTGTTGTTACTAGTGAATTATGTAACTACTTTACTATACTAAACTAGTATACTAGTATACTACTATAATATAGTATACTAGTAAACTAGTATACTAGTACTTGTAGTAAAATATGTAGTATCAATGCATAACAATTTTTTTTGATATGTAGTATCAATACATAACATAGTACATATCAATATGTGGTATCAATATCAAACATACTACATATCAATATATAACATACTACATATCAATATATAACATACTACATAACATACTACATATCAATATGTAGTATCACTACATAACATATTACTACTAGCTAGTTACTACTAGTATACTACATACTACATACTAGTTACTACTAGTATATTACATACTACATATGTTATTACTACATACTACATACTAGTTAATACTAGTATATAATAGTATACTAGTAGTAACTAGTACACTACATATGTAATATGTAGTAACATTCTATTATTATACGTAATGTTATATACTTGGGTTAGTAGAGTAATTTTACTCTTTTCAAAACTTTTTTGGACTAGGAAGTAAATATTTTTTGGAGCTGGACTAGCCAGTAATCTGGATCGGGTTTTCTGGACTAAATAGTAAATCCCTCGTAATGATAAGCATTCCCGCCTGTCACGCGGATGACCCGGGTTCGATCCCCGGCAACGACGTCCTTTTTTCTTTTTCTTTTTCCTTCCATGTCCTCCTTTTACTTGCAGATTGAAGTAGTTTTCCTTTGCGGTCTTCTTCAAGTTACTTCATATCGTGATTATGACCCAGACAACATCATCATCAAAAGTACCGACCAGCTAAAGCAACAACTTGATAATTTCTTCTTTAAAAGTCTATGAAGAACATTATCCACCAGGCTAAAATGAACATGATGCTGATGTTTTACAATGCCTCTCCATATGTCGCCCCGTTGGTAGAACGGTTGGAAGCCAGGTTAAAAAGCTTGCTAAGATATATAGCTTGTACTTTATTCCATACCATAACATGGATAACATATATGGTATTCGTATAAGTAATCAACAATTTGAGAGTTATTTTAATGTACACTTTCATATATCCAAATTATGTCATCCTTTGAAATGAATATACAACAAAAGTAACATTTGGAAGAGTATTTGACTAAATAAAACAAATGGGAAAAAAAAGAGCTTAACAAAATTTAAAATAATTAAACAAAATGGACGTGTCTTCTCAAGATTTGTTGTTCATAGTCCTTGGTTTTTTTTTTTGGTAGGAGAATCATGTAAAAAAAAAAGAGCGCCTTATCACATAATAAGGTTTTGGAGGAACAAATTATGTATGCCTTTGGTGCCATAATATTTGGTGAAATAGAGAAACTGGGGATAGTTAACGGCAGGGGGGAGCTAGAGTAGTGCAAGGGTGTGCACTTGCACCCCTGCCCAGCTAGCTTCAAAGCTTTTTTTAGACCCAATTAAAAATAGAATGCTATATACACAAGTCTATTTTTTTGTTATTTTGCCCCCTAAAAAGATTTGCAGCAAAATGATGATTTTTGTCTATCACTTCGGCTGTTGCAACCAATACCGTGATTAAAAATTTCAAAATCCATATTCCTTTTCCAAATTGGATTAATACAAATTTTTTTGAAAATAGTATGAATTCTTAGAAGCATCGACCCACTGTTCATCCATAACTTTTAAACTTAAAACTAAGTTCAAAATGAAAAACTCTGTGTGCATGAAACCCTAGTTAGCAATTCGGGATTCGGTAAACGTACGGAACGGCAAATGTACGAGTATTATACGGTTTTGTAAAATCCAGATTCGGTCCAAAATTCGGTCAACGGGACGTGATTCATCAGTAATTCGAAACGGCATACGTACGTGTATAATTCGATTTATAAATGTGAGTTCGGCTCTGAAAATTCGGTATCTATATATAACAAATAATTTGTATTTATAAGGTCATAGACCAATTTTTATGCATATGTGTGAGTTATTTAAAGAAAAAATAAACTTAATATGATGATATTAATAATATATACAACATTAGTTATCCAAGAGGACGTCGTATGGTGGTTTAGATGCTTGGTTAGTGAGTTTGAGATCTCTCTCACCTTCACCTTCAAATCTCTTCAGTCGTTTTTGTTTCATAAAAATTACAACACGTCTAATATTCGGTCGTGTATGTTCCGAAGGCAGTAAAGCCCAAAAAGTGGAGTCTTTGAAAAGTAAAAGCTAAAGAATTTATGACGAATTAAGCGGACGTATCATTCGGAATACGTAAAATTCGTGAACGGTTCGCGAATAATTCGGGAATGCCACATAATACGCGACTTGGGTTCGGAGTTGCAAACATACGCGAATAAAACGGTAAAATTCGTGATACGGAAAAATTCGCGAATAATTTGCGAATCATTCGCGAACTTACTAACTAGGGATGAAACTAGATTAATTCTTTATTTGGTTCTGATCATGAAGGAGTAGTCTAAACCCAATGAGGATGCATGCTTACCCATGGCATTACGGTTTCCTTATACTTCAACAAGATTGTGTAACTCCTCTTACAGTTTCCTCCTACAACTCGGATGTTAAATAATTTGAAATATGGATATTTTTATATATGTATCCTGTATTCTTTCAAAAATCTCATAAATACCCATACAATAAAGCTTTACATTTGTGTCTATTTTTATAAAAAGCATAAGATGCTTAATAATAAAACTCAAATCATGCAAAAATAAATGCACAGAAACCAAAAAATAATTTACATTTGTGATTATTAAGCATAACAATAAAACTCAATCCACCAAAAAAAAAAAAAAAAAAAAAAAAAA